>NC_050513.1:21626788-21662223 GCF_002922805.2 Oryzias melastigma
CAGGTGCTGCTGTTACAGACATCATGATTTACACTCCCACATCTCTGGATCTGTTGCTATGGGAAACAGCATAAAGAAAATATAAAGAGAACATGGTCAATCCATGTGCTCTATTCCAAAAATAAAGCTCATTCTGCATTTTTGAATGTGTTGTTAATAAACAAGTGAAAGAAGAATACCATCTTAATTGACTTTCCCCAAAAATCTAAGCAGCATCTCATTTTTTGCAGCTAAGCCAGACAGTTTCCAGCAGAAAGTAAAGTGCAGGCAGGAGACGCTCGGGGATCCTGCAGGTTTGAGCACAAAGCAGCTTCAGGAAGAAAAAAATGTTCTGCACGGTTAGACAGCAGACACTCAAGTTTGTTTTTCCACAGCACAATACAAGGCTCAGCTCATGCAGGCACAAAGCTGGCAAAACAATGGAAGAAAAAAACAAAACAAATTTAGCCGCAGTTTCATTAAAACACTGACACAAACTCCAAATCTTAACGGTTCATCATTTCCTAGTAAAACTACTTGGGAAATAAAATAAAAAAAGAACTTTACCTGTTTGTGGTTTTTATTTAACGAAAGTGATGGAGTGAAAAATGATCCTCTCTTGGAGATTTTTGTTTTTGTTTACTCCATCACATTAATAAATACATTTTATTTTATTTTGTTGAGTCACTTGAGTTTTAATGGCTCCTGCTTTATATAGGAAACTAAAATGATAAAAAAAAAAAATGCATTAATTCGATAAACTACAAATCCATGATTTCCAGGAATCAGAACCTGAACACTTTGTCCTGCTTTCCGTGCATGTGAGCCAGCTCTTCACACAACACTGCCTGCTGTGATTCATTGCTCATTTCAGGCTCAGTGTTTCTCATTGCTCTTACTTTTAGTCCTCCCTTTATCACTAATCTGGAGCAAATAAAGCAAGAGACAAAGAGGCTGGTGTGGCACAAAGACAGCTGTCAGAAACATAATTAAAGATACCATAAGCTGTGTTTTCAATAGATGGCAGTGTTGAACTGCTGAAGAGCTGAGCACACAGCAAACTCTTCAGACTATAGATTTATGTTGAAATGTAGCCTTTCTCTCCTCCTCTGCTCGCTCTCCCTGTTCTTTGAGCTTGATCCAGCGCTGAAGTTCCCAGGCTGGACTCAACTGTCAGTCAGGACGAGCCTACATCTCAGTGGTGCAGCTGAGCCAGGTCTGCATCATCCCACCTGCCAATCACAGCCCTACACCTTCAATCCTCTCCATCTCTCGGAGGCAGATTTGACCACCGCCCCCCCATCGCCTCTCCCTTTTTCAAAACAGTCACCACCGCAGGAGCGCTGAGATCCGTCTCACTCTCCAACCAGCACTTCCTCCCAAACACTCTCATACAAACACGCTCCAGCTGACGAGCTCTCACAAAGCAGACAGGCTGCAGGGGGGCATGCATGACCAGATTAACAGAGCAGCGTTTGTGTGTTCATAACATAATCCACCGTCATCAACTTTAGCAGGTGCTACTCAGCTCTGACACTTACTCTTTTGCTTTACTGGTCTGACAGCACAAGGTTTTGCAGTTTGGCTGGAATCTGTGAACACTGTGAAGGGTTCACACTTGTCCTGGTGCTGCTGCAGAGACACATAAACACCCCAAATGGTCCCAGAAACATCAATCTAATGCTATGTCGAACGCCAGCACATATTGTGCAGAAAAAAATGAGAGGTCTGGCTATACATCTTCCATTAACGCCATTATAGGATTAATGCGACAGAAATGGCAGATGGTTTATGTACAACATTAATCCTCTAAAAACACAAAAAAACTCCAGCTGTTGAAGGTAGTAAAGGTAATAACGGGGCGGGCCGTCTTCCAGTCAGCAGATCAATGATGCCAGGTCTGATACCCTCTCGAACTGTGGCATTATATATATATATATGAAATTTGTTTTTCAATATCAAGGTTGTAACAATTCATTTTAACAAGGAGTTTTGAATGCGTGCATGCATGCCTGGTGTCTGAGCTGGTACTGTTCTAGTCACCACTCAGGTGGGGAACCTGTTCTGTGCCGTAGATTCAGTTCACCTGGAACACCCAGAGCACGGGCATTCATGTGGATATTTGGGGGGATTTTAAGGCTCACACGCTGTCTGAAGGAGCACAGCAATACACATGAATTGTTGGCTTCTATTGTTACAATTTGATTGAGTTTTTCATCAGAATCTTTCACAGCACAGGCAGAAACCACAGAAGGAGGCTGAACATGAAGGAGCATCTAGAGTGGGTTTATTAACGCTCACAGATTGTATCCTTAGTCATTGCTGCAGATACACGAATACATTGATCAGAGATTGGAAACAACGTGACCACTCCTGATTGCTGATAAGCTGGGCAGTGTTATTCTGGATTTAAAATATTTTAAAACTGTTAAACAGTAAATCTTAACAATGTTGTTGTTACTCACTCAATTCATCCAAAATTTCAAAATTCTTCATACTACTTCTGATATGCTAAATGATCCTAATTCATGTATAATGTTACTGCCTCCTCATAACTGTATGAATTGACTATTGCATCATTCCTTTAATCGTGTTTTATGATTTATTATTTACCTGTAAGATGACTTTAGGTGTCCAGAAAGGCCCCATATAAATAAAATCTATTATTATTATTATTATTAACAGTTCAGAACAACAGAGAGTAGGAAAGAGGAGAAAAGGCGTGAAGATCATTTAAAATTAAGATGTTTTAAAGTATTATTATGTAAATCAGTATTTTGTAAGTTGTCTATTGACAGATTAAATAAAGTCATACAGCAAACGATAAGACGATAAAGATGAAACTTCTTGTCAAAACTCAGGATGTGCACAACCTGCTAACTTTGTCTCTGCTTCAACATCTAACAGAAACTCTTCATCAAAACAGAGACTCTTTAAAGAGGCCATCCCATGATTTTCTTCAGCCTTTCAGAGTAAAGTACATTCATATATGTGATCAGATATTACCTTCAGAACACTAAAAAATAAAAGGAGTCATTTTTGTGGACCGTTTTAATACTCAGAAATAAACGACTCGATCTCTGAGGCTCCGTCTTTCGCTCCTTGTAGGTCCCGCCCATTTCATGACATCATCCTTGAGCTTGTCCATGGACCGTCAATGAGTCTCCTCGGCGTGCCTGCCTTGTAAAAAACCTCCAAACTATGTTGTTATCATGCATCCACACACTTTTACAGTTAACCAAATAAAACAAAAGTGTCTATAGGTGAGGCCCAACCTGCGTGGAAGTGTTAGCGTTAGCTGGAGCGTTCTATGCTTACAGCAAACTGCATGATTTACTTACAGGTCTGGACTCTTCATCCGGTTTGATCTCTGAGATTTAATCCACTTTGATTCATACCAATGTTATCAAACAGTCATCTGTAAGTGGCGGTCACAGACAAAGAGTTGCTGGCGGGTCTGTCGCACGCTAACAAAGATCCAAAGATCCAACCTGTTCTGATGAGCTGGCTCTTCTTTTAGAAGTTTAAACAAACACCTGAACCTCTCGCTGAAAAATGAGCTACAGGAGTCACTTCTGCTCAGATTACAACACTTTCCTGATGATCACCGTATGCTCCGCGGAGGAAGTGGGTGTGTGTTCACTGGGGGCGGAGCTTGCAGCACATATTCTTCCTGGAGGGGTTCACATCGTGCTGACGTCAGCACTATTCCACCTACCCATTTTCGTGGGTATGGGAGGGGCTGCTGCTGACAGCACAGGTTTTTAGAGGATTATTATCAAATGCGTGAAATACCGTTTTGGGGGTTTTATAGAGAGGAATGAACAGTATCATGCATTTAAAACCTCAACAAGTAGATTTTTTACGGTAGGACCCCTTTAAAACATGTTCTTGTGCTTTACATGACTTATTTACTTGAACTTGGTAATATTCTTGAAGTTGCGGGGTGGCTGTAGCTGCCGTCTTGCCCCGGGGCACTGTGGATCAAGAGTGGACCGACCTTTCCAGACATCCTGCTGCAGTTAGAGGCCATGTTTCCAGTGTCTGCTCATGATGTCACGGACGTCCCCCAGGTTGAGAGGATTCACGTCATAATGAATCATTTTATTTTAAGTCACCTGACAAATGTAGAACAAAATGCAAACTAAATGCAAGACGTCTTAAATCAACAGGGAGATGATAACAACAACGAGCTGCTCAAACTCCCCAAATCCCTAAAAGACAAACAGGATGAGTCTGAACTAAACTAATATTAAAACTCAGCAATCAGATGATCCAAAGTGCATTTCTGAGTACAGCGTATTTATTTATACGTTCAGTAAAGGAGTCCGCTGAAAATACCAGCAACATTCATATTTTTAGTTTGCTAAAGTTGTGCTTTTGCCACAACTGAACTTTCCACGCTGCTTTTCAAATATTAGAGGTGATTTCAGAACGGTTTATTAATCACAATCCCATCCTTTCATATTTATTGATGAAACCTTGTACCTTTCATGTGAGTGTTCAGTTCTCTGCAGTGGTGCTGAGCTGCTTGTGTTTCCTCTCTCCTCATTATGCTCTCACACTTGTCCTGAGATAATGAGCTGTGGTCATTTCTTCACTGTAATTATTGCATGCCCCATTGCAAGAATAGCTGATGAATTGGAGACATGTTATGAATTCTTTTCGCAGACTGCCCTGAAGCTGCATGCGCATGTGCAGCTTTCTTCACTTGTTTGAACTTCTTCTAAATGAAGCTCTAAATGAAGCCTTGCTCTTTGATTGCATCACAGAGTGCAGCTTTTATCAGATGCCTCACAGATTGTAAGGCCAGACAACGCACCGGGGCAAATGTGAGGCCATGGCAAATGAGGACATAATTAGATAAAACTTTTGAATATTAGACACAGTGGAAAATACATTATTTGTACTGGACTGATAATAAATCCTTTCAAACCTGCAACAAAGCAGTACAAACTCAAAATATGGTGTAAATGTATTCTACAATAAAATGAAATTTAATTAAGAACATTTAAATCTGGTTAATGCAGTATAATTCTAGCTCAAATAAATAATTGGATTATTGAACTTATTACAAACATATGTAAAACTTTATTAAGGTTAAATAAATGAAACCAACACAAAGCCACAGATCTTACAGCTCTGATGAAGTATTCCACAGGAATGACTTATTAAAGCACAAGCCTTTGAAAGAAGATTTCAGACAAAAGAAAAAGTCTGCAGCTGAAACTTAGATTTTCTACTGAGTGTTCCTCCTGAAAAGCTGCAGTCAGCAGCAGCTGGAACCAGTTCCAGACCTAAATGCAGGTCCTTGCAGTCAACAGATTAGGTAAATGAGCTTTCCTAATGTTTCCATTGCTGAATGTTATGAAATTAGAGCACCTCAGACAGGAGAGAAATGATTGTTTGATTGTAATTATCGTATAAGCCACTCAAGCAAATATGATTTAATTTCAACAAGGATTGGAGTTCCTATATTTGTGCTGGTTAATCCTGTGAACTGTCTCTGAGGAATTTGATATGTATTAGGAGTGTTTTAGTGTGAAAAATATTTTAATGAAAATACCACAAATGCAATAACAAGGCCGGGCTGGCTAATAAAAGTCAAATGTACAGAATTGTCCTTTTCATTTCCTTCATGTGTTTGATCTTTGGACTTGTTAGATTTGTATCTCCTCTGTCTAAATGCCACGTGAAGAATATCGTAGAGCCCAGAACAAGAGCTTGGCTCCATCTGAATCCATACTGCTGCTCGGCTGAGAACATTACAAGCTCTGTTTTGCTGTAACTGTTAGAACAGGCTTTGCATGGCTGCTTTTGTGCACCTACGACCCCCTCAGATCTCTCCCGGTCAGAGTCTTCCTGACCTGCGTGACAATAACTACACGTTTAAGCACTTTACGCAGAGCTGGAAGCTGCAGGATTATTTCAGCGGCGGGTCAGTGGGGGTCACGTTACATTTTTGCTGTTAGGCAGTAAGCCAGTTCTCTTAAGCAGTGACTAACAATAAGCACAACGGCAGAGAAGCGAGATTAGAATTCAGAGCAGAGTTGTCAATAATGCATTCAAAAACAAACACAACAAATAAAACAAACCAAAAACAACAAATAAACAGGGAGAGAAGGTAACAAGGAAATGGTTCGAATTCAGACCCATTAGACAAATTAAAAGTTATTGAAATTAACTTAATTATATGAAACAAAATAATAAATACATACAGGACTTGGTTTGAACATCTAAAGAGCTTTTTTATACATTTAAAAGTGTAACATTTTTTTTCCTGTAGTTTCTGTGGAGGAAATCCAAATATTGTACAATATCTGGATCCAAGGTTCCACCAAAGACTCATCCTGAATGAATGAATGAATAAATGAATAAATGAATGAATGAATGAATGAATGAATGAATGAAAGTGTCACAGCATGTTGGTTCACTTGGAAGCTGCTGGGAGAGAACAATCTTTGTGCAGCAGATTGTTAGCTAAAACTGAAAATCCTCATGTATTTATGGAAGATTGAATATTCACAGAGCTGCTAGGATACGTTTGTGGGAACTCCTTCATCACTTTCTTTGACGCTAACCAGATGGCGCCAGAAACAATCTCTAGAGGAAATTTCTCAACTTTATCCGGTTGCTAAACTTTAGGAAATAATTAAAAAAATGAAATTTTAAAAGCTTTTCAGAACAATCAGCTTTTAGGTTTTTAAAAGGAAATAAAGTGTAACTGTTCAGCAGTTTAGTGTGCAAGATGAGCTTCAAACGAAACAGGATATGTTCATGGTTTGATTTCTTTGAAGTCAATATTAACAAGTATTCAGATCAGCTGATTTCTGATCAGGCAAAAGGCTGTTTTTTTCTCAGTGACATAATGTGTCACCGAGAAAAAAATTGTAAAAAGGGTCGAAAGCTTAAAAAGGGGGATCAGGTCGAGGACTTCCAGCTGATGATTTTGGGCACAAATGATTGCGGCCATGTCCGGCAGGGGGAGGGACTTCCAGATATTAATTTTTGAGCGCCATGTTTTTCTCTGTGAGGCCAGATTCTCTTGGAAAATTTCCTCTGGCCTCCTCCCAACTCAGACCAGGAATAAAACAAGATGGAGCAGAAAGTAGAACTCGACTATGTTTCATGAGTCATCTTCTCATAGAGTTCATGCAATCGCTTGCGGTGGAAAAGTTTTGCATAAAAACTTCTTTCAAAGACACTATTGTTGCAGGTGACTGTGGGGGTGGGAGATTTGTCAAGGAAAGTGCATTAATGCATGCGTGTATCGCATGAATCAGACGGCTTGCATCTGATGGTGACTCATCACCGCCATGGAGTTAACCATCTCCGGGGGGGTTTATCTTTACCTTTAAAAAGCAACATGGAGCCAGGCTAACTGCTCTCCTTCCTCCTCCACAGCTGAGCTGCATCAGACACATGGACAGAGCAGCACACACACGCCTGCTCTCAGCCTTATCACGGCCTCAGTCATATTCAATATGTGTCAGATATCAAAACACAAACGGACGCAGATGAGATAGAGACTATATCAAAGCTGAGGAGCAAGCTCTCCTCAGGAGCTGCTGTGAACAGCAGAGCTGCAGCCTCGGAGGTTAAAGTCAGCACAATACCCCCTGCAAAACGTAGCTATGTGTCAGCGTTCAAACACTGAGTCTATGTTTACAGGGACAATTCACAGAGACCACCGGCACATGATTATTCTATGTTTGCTTTTCTCACACATTAAGAGGCAGTGTGGAGGCGACAGGCAAAGTGCAGTTCTAAGCCTGGCAACTTTCCTCCATCAGGATTTTCATTGTTTTTTAAATAATGTGTCAGACAGCAGAGAACAGATTTATGCAGAATGCACTACACAAAGGTGGTGCGTTAAGCTGTCATGTTTAGTCACAAAGGTGTGCACTTCACTGTCAAGAAGACACAAAGAGGAAACAAAAAGCAAAAGCCACGTATGACTGAGACATTAAAAGCAAATCTCTTGTTCTGATTTGAAAAAAAATCCTAATTATGAAATGATTACTAAAAGCACATAAACACTTTCTGACTTCAACCTCTAGGATTTCGGGCCCTTCAGTTAAAGAAGCGGTAAGGATGATCGGCTGTTTTGAGACAAATGTACCAAAACTAAAGGAGACGACGTGTTATTCACGTCGTTTTGTGGTTTGATTAACCCTTTAACACCAGAGCTCCAGTGTTTATGTTCTTTGATTTACTGTAACTTTTCAACCGTTAACACTAGAGCTGCCACTAATGATTACTCTAATAGTGGACTAATCACTGAATATTTTTTTCTGATTAGTCGACTAATCAGGTCATGGCCAAACTGGATGTAAAACACACATCTTAACCATCATTAGCTTTAAACTAACTAAAAACTAGATTAATAGCATAACCTGCAATAATGCTAGTGTGAATGCTGTAAGATGAATTTGGCCGCTGAAGATGCTAGTGCTAATAGTTGAAGATGCTGAAATTAATAGTTAAAAACTCTGAAGTTGATAACTGAAATCGCTGAAAATGATAGCCAGCTAAAATATTGCTTAAAGGCCAAATTGAAAAACTGAAAAACTGAAAAAAAAAATAAGAAGTAAGCAAAAACAGCTAGCATGCAGTTGAAATATTAGCTAAAGTCCAAAACAGCCTAAAAAAAAAAAGTCTTAATTAGCCAAAGTAGCTAGCATGTAGCTGAAATATTAGCTAAACTCCAAAATAGCCAAAAAGAACCTTAATAAATGCCAAAATAGATCAAACAGCTATCAGAATGTCATTATAACTTTCAACTTTACTACACTCTGACTCCATATGATATAAAGTAACAACTAATCGATTATTAAATTAATTGTCGACTATTTAAACAGTTGATTAATAGTTGCAACTCGGCGAGCCACTTTTCTCCTTCAGAATCTACTGGAATTATTGTGTTAACAATTAAAAAATGACAGTATGTTAAAGATTTTGTGTTTAAGTGTCCCCGGTGGCGCCTCAGGGGTTAAAGGGTTAAACTAAACAGGTTCAGCTTGTTATTAGTTTGCTTTGAAGGTTGGAGAATGATTCCTTAGTTTCTCCTGCTGACCGCCAGTCACATCATGGTGAGCTAACATTATGAGACTGTGCAAGCGATCAGTTTTACCTGATTTGCCCTGTTTGGCTTGTAATCTCCACAGACTTGTTCCTAAACCTGAAGCACAAGAGCTGTCAGTCATTCCAACTGTTGACCAAACATGAAACTAGAATGTGAAATCTGAATCTGAGTTTTTTTTTTTTTGGCCACACTCAGGCTTTTGTGCATCCCATAATATGCTTATAATCTTGTGTAACTTTTGTGCAAACAGCATCTTTTTCCTGGCTACTATTCACACTCATTTGAAAGAGTGAAGCTCTCACTAACAAAGGCTTGTGAGGAAACCTTTGGGTGGAAGTTGCCAGTAGTTGCATGTGACATTGCATCAATGCGTTGCAACCTTTCGCTGGAAGACGGAGACATGCCCGTTCTCTCAGAGTGCAGAAACAGTAGCAAAAATAAATCCTTACTCAACAAATCCACAACTGGTAATATAACAAAAATTACTGAGAAAATTGGGGAAATTAATTCTGTGACTGACACAGAAAACAGATCAACTCTTGAACTGAACTGAAGACAAATCATCAGTCATTCTGACAAGCAAATGCAACTGAAAGACACAGACTGAGGTCTCAAGCCAAGTGTAAAGGTTTGGTGTGGAATGGATTTAAGGTGGATTTTCACAGACACGAACGCAGCAGCCTCTTTATTAACCACAACACCTTTATTTATCGTGTTTCTTGGAGTCTGGGTCGTGGTTTTTGTGAATAATTTGGTCAGGGGTCCAACTTATACCTAAATGTGACATACAAATCCTCATGTGTTTGTTATTTTACCACTAACAACTGCCAGAGGGCGCTGTAGCTGTGTGTCAGTATTTTGCTACTGACAGCAAAGCAGAAGAAGAAGCGCCGGCCTCGGCTGAGTTGTTTCACGCAGATGATAAGAGAATTCAATGGATTCAATGGATTTAGTGACTTCAAGCGTTATGGAGTTTAGACGACTTGTTAGCATGTTTTAACGCTATGGTTATGTTAATATTTGTTCATATATTGCTATAAGATACTACACACCACATAGAGTTGTGGTAGTGAAGCGTGCATATATTCATTCCATTATCGGTATTTTATTCCATTATTATGATTTTCCTTTCAAGATGAAATGTTTGTTCTTGGTCCTGTATTTTGTTAAATTAATTTCTCCTAAAAACGTGACTTATCGTCCAGTGCCATTTAAAGGATTTTTTCTTCTTAATTTTGACCTTTTTTGCATCTACACCTTAAAGTCCAAAAAATACAGCAAATGAATGATCAGAAAACACCAATCATGTGCCAGATTTCAAAAACCATCTCAAACAGAGTAAAATCCGACAGATCAAATCGAACCCGTGACTCACAGACAGGGTGGACCATATCATACATGAGAGTTCTGTTTGTGTCTTACTGTATCTCTTTGGTCCATCTTCAAGGCAGAAGGAGAGTGTGAGGGTGGCGTCCTCCTCGAAGAACTCTGTGGCAAAAGCGTCCCACCACAAACTGTCACTTTCCTGTGAGAGGACAAGCAGAATCTCAGGTCATCAGTTCTGGTGTCATCCACCCCTCAAAACGCACTCACACTAAAACAGATCAACTGAAACCTCGAGGTCTGTCAGGGTCTAACATGAAACCTTCCTGTTATCTTGCGCTAGAGTAACTGTGGATAGACTTCCACAGTTATGGCTCTTTTATATGGATCTACAGACACAGACAAACAGAACTTTTAAAGGATGATAACTGTTTTTTTCAGGACAAAGTTCAGTTTGTTTAGGAGAATAATGAAGACGAGTTTTTAAAAACACATGAAAATGAGATGTCTCCACGTGTAGGGTCAGAGTGGTGTCTCAGAGAAGGACGTTTAATGCTGACCTATGCAGTCAGAGCTCTGCAGCACTCTCTACTCTCTCTGAGCCTGGACTTTAGGTGAGCTCTGCCTGAGGCTCCAACAAGCCTGACATACCAGCAGAGGCTCCTTCCCTCACTACACCGGCAGGTCTGTCTGAACAGGAGCTGCAGAACCACAGCCAATGGATCTGATGGCAAATGCTTACATCTACAAAGACGAGTACTTTGTTAGCAGAACAGAGATGTGCTTTTGGGTTTCTGTGCCGTTCACAGGAACAGTGAACTGTTTAGAGATGCTAACTAAACTACAGGCCTGTAGTATCGCTACCAGTGGTGACAGTACTGACAGGTGCATGATGGGCTCAGCTACACATACAGCTGATATTTTAATTTACAGTATCTAAAGTAGAAAAAGTAACAAAAGTATTTAGAGTTTTACCACGGAAGTATTTGTAGTTGTGGTAGAAACAGAGCAGCAGCAGTTATTACCAAAGCTGGGGGAGATGAATCGGCCGTGTTTATCCTGCAGGGTGATGACTCCTCGACCAGCCTTTTGCCCTCATCCTCCTCAGAACCACCCCCTCCCCCACCCTCTGCTAAAGCTAATTTCCTCTGACACCTTATGACAGATCAGCACGTTTCATTCTGCGCCAGCGCCAAAGGATCGCAAACACTCCCCACATGTTAGCAATTAGCAGTGTCACCATCACGCAGCGTCAAGCCAAATGAGCGGTGACCGGAGCGCCAGGAGGTCAGCGCGTCTCCTGAGCGAAGAGTCGGATCCAAGAGGGGATGTGTTGAGGAGGCGCCAAACATAACACTCACCAAAGCAGTTATTCTACAAGTGATCCTGAGATGCTCCGTGTGTTTGAGACTTGCACAAATCACCAAAAAAAACAAGTTCAGAGCCCAACTAGAACTTTCTAATGCCAGAGTACAGAAAGTATTACAGTTGAGTGATGGGAATCTTTTATTGAATGTCTACAACAATATTGTGAAAAACATTTGTTTATTTTAGACTTTGGAGCAGGGGTGGGTAGGTTTGATTTATTATTATATTTGTATTTTTTATCTTTATTTGTTCTCTCCTTTCATAACTCATCAAAAAAGGGTTCCTTATAACAGCGTAATGAGTATGTTCGCTAGCAGGTGAGCACTAGTTGTTGTATTCAATGTGGAATCAATAAAAATGCTGATCCCAAGAAGAAAAACAAGTTCAGAAGAGGGCTAAAGCTGCAACAGAAAGACTACGTGTGTTTGTGTGTGAGAGAGCTTTACCTGAAACTGATTCAATATTCCATATAAACTAATTTGGATTCAATTATCAGAGGAAAGGAAACTGGTTGGTGATGAAATGTTCGAGTCAAAGTTCAAAAAGGTTCACATCTTGATTTTGAATTGAGGAAAACCAGAATCCTCTGAGTTCAGGTTTTGTTCTGAATTTAAAACTTGGAGTCATCACAAATCCTATCAGCAGAGTTTTACATTCAAGAACTTTCTTATTATGGCCTGCAGCAGCAGTCTAATGACAGCATATTATTTATTTCATGTTTTCATTTATTTGACAGAGACATTGAACATTAAAAAGCATTGCATTATTGCAGTGCTTTATTTCATTATTTTTCATCTGCTGTCCCTGGACTGATGGTTAAATTGTCTCCCTATAAAAACATAAAATTAGAAACAAAATGCTATACAAGCATAAAGAAACAAAAAAGGTAAAAAAGGAAGAATACAATAAATGAGCAGACACAATAAAATCAGCCATGACAATGAAATGTCAAAGGGCTGTAAGTAGACAATGACTTTGTAAAAATGTAAATTAAATCTGAAGAAAAACATATTTGAAAGAACATGCAGACATTTAAAAAAATTGTAAATGTTGACATGTCTGATGTGTCACCAGCCAGCTCTTAAGATGTTTTTAAACATGAAACAATGAGCCCCGTTCTCTGAGGAATCGGATTTGTTTCTTATAACTGAAGAATCATTCAGTCTTTTTGACTTGTTTTGATGTTTAACTTCCAATACCTTTAAAAGTTTTGCTAGCCTATTTTGTATTCATAATTGCTTGTTATTTTTATTAATTATGTCAAAAGAATACATTGAACGAGTTTTTTCATAAGCTGCCCAACACCTGCAGGTTGAGCCCATTTAAACTGAGGTCAACAGTTTCATTGAAAAAGCCTGACAGAGCAGATTTCTGTCATTTTGCCTCATTAGTCGGCCACAGAAACTGCTAAGAATTTAATGAAATGAAATGGAATCACTGTAATTAAGTCAAAATTGGCACAGCAGTGAATATGTTCCACCTTAAAATGATTTTACTCCTGAATATATTCAGCCTGTTACAAGTTTCTCTAACGTAAGTTAAGTGAGAAAGATCACCCTGAGAAATGTTTTCAAAAATCAATCAGATGGTAAAACGTGGCGGCTGTCCGGACGGAGGGAGCTGCATGAGCTGCCGTGTGTGTGTTTGTGTTTGCCCGACTGAGTCACAGTGTGAGAGTCAGCAGGTGTGAGCAGCAAGCACGTGTGCAGTGTCACGAGAAAACATCTATTTCAGAGACACATGAAGCCGAGTGACACGCCGAGGCAAAAGAAGCAGGGAGGGATGGAGCCGGAGCCGAGCCGGAGCCGGGATTCCGGGCTCTGACCAGCATTCAGACCCGCTCATCTCATAACGGAGCAGAGGGGGCGTGTGAGGACAGCTGGAACGCACCGTCAGGGGCGAGTCTGACTGCACATCTGAACCACCAACATCTGTTATACATGCAGACAGTAAAGATGAACTTTACAAGCATTCTTTCTGTTCTTTTTTTGGCTCATGCCTTAGACCACATGTGTCACAGTCAAGGCCCGGGGGCCGGATCCGGCCCTTCAAATAACTATCCGGCCCTCCAGATCATTTTATTTTATTGTTATTAATGACCTGATTTTATCTTGTGCCTAACGTGTATAACTTTGAAAAAATATATTTTTTATGGAGGGTAAAATATTGAAAGTTATTTAAGGTTTAAGTTGATTTATTCTGGAATAATATTCCTATCTTTTATTATTCATAATTATGTTAAAATGTTGCAGTTTTAGAGTTTTAAAAGTTGCCATTCTGCTAGTGTTTGGACTATTTTGGCATCTACTAAGATTTTTTAGACTATTTTGGAGTTTAGCTCATATTTCAGCTACATGTTAGCTGTTTTGGCTAACTTAGGCTTTTTTGTAGTTGTTTTAAGATGCATTCACACAGAATGCGGCCAGCTCCAATGTTAAGTCAATAGTACAGGCATGCTACAAGGTGAATTGAAGTGCCGGCTGTTCGATTTGAGCGACTGGCGTGGCGCGAAAATCTGCCATCAGCTTGTTTTGTTCTGTCACAGCACTGCAGCCAACCCTAGTGGAGCTTGCTAAAAACACACGAGAGAGACCGCCTGCTAGGGTCTCCTGAACTGTGATGCTTTACTTATTTCCATCGAGACAATAATAAAAAAGAACGCTATTTTTCCCCCTATGGATTTAATGTGGGTCAGTCTTCAAACTCAGTCACAAAGACCCAAACACCACGGAAACGGCTGTCATCCAGACACCCCCCCAGAGTGAGACAGAATCCCCGGTACGAGAAAATCTTAGAAGGATTTCAGTTTTTTGTAGAACTCCTCACATTAAATACTATTTCAAATACTGACACTATGTGTCTTTAATTCATTGGAGGTGTGGGTGCTAGCGCCGGCTGCATCAGTGTGCATTCGGGGGACCGCTTTCCATGGTGGGTTCTATGCAAACGCGTGTAGAGCAGTATTTCTGACTTCTACGTGCGTTTACATGGACTTTTCATTGGGGGGGTGCTGGAATGCGCACCAACGCAGCCGGTGTCTGAGCACCTTAACATTCACAGACACCCACACACAGTGCGGTGTCTACCTCACGATCACGTTTGACAGGCGGTGAGCAGTGGATTTGGCGTGCAGTGGAAGAGGGGCGGGCCACCGGTTTGCAGCTTGGAGGTTGTAGAGCTCTGATTTAATGAGAAATGAAAATGTGTTGTTATTATTTTTTATTACTGAAGTTCCGAAATTGGCACAGATTAGGAACCAAAACCGAAACCAAAGAATCGCTTTGGCACCGGAACCAAATAAAACCCAGTCAGTGCCTAACCCTAGCCGGCTCTGGCCTCATCGAGACATTAGGAAAGGAAAAAAATCCTCAAATTTCATTTTCCCGCTTGGATTAAAACAAATCAGTGTGCCTTCAAGCTCAGACACAGAGACATAGAAACACAGTGGAAGCGGCTGTCATACAGACACAGCTCCTGTACCGGGAAATCTTTTAAAAATATTTAATCATATTTCTTTTAATAATCTCTAAATAATAATCCTAAATCCAAACATGGAGACATGATAACAGATGCTCTCTTCACATTAAATAAACCTTATTCTCACCATCATATGTGTGCACGTTCAGTATTAAAGCAACTTTAGAGTTTAGCTAGCTGTTTTGGCTAAGTTAGGCTTTTTTTCAAGTTTTTTAGGCTATACTGAAGTTTCACTATTTTTTCAGCTACATGCTAGCTATTTTGGCCAAACTAAACTTTTTTTCTTGTTTTTTTAGGCTTATTTTGCATTTAGCTAATATTTTAGCTGGATATCAGCTTCAGTGTTTTTAGCTATCAATTTCAGCATCTTGAGCGGCCAAATTCAGCTTACAGCATTCACACTATCATTATTGTAGGTAATGTTATATATCTAGTTCATAATTATGTTAAAAAGTTATGGTTTTAAAGTTTTAAAAATGTAGTTTTAGAGTGTCAATAAGTGTTTATTCTGTTCCGCCCGTGACCTAAGGTGTGTTTTGGATTTTGGCCCCTTGTAGGATTGAGTTTGACACTCTTGTCATAGACCATCATGTTAGAATAGAGCAAACTGCAGTTCTTTGACTTGATGGACACTGCAGACATATCTACAGGATAACCTTCAATCAGGTTTGGACTGTAATTTACAGGTTTGACATTTAGTTAAAACAAGAACAGCAATAATGCTTACTGTATTTTAACCATTCCCCAATATAGGTTTGTGAAATTTGGTTCTCTTTTTGTTAACCATTTTTTTTTTTTTTAGTTTCATAGACCTATTCAAACAAAAATAGTGTTTTGTTTTTTTCCCCCTTTTCTTGCAGCATTTTTCTGATGATGGAGGACATGTATTAAATAATTTTAGATCAAATCTGCATTTATGAGTATTTATTTATCCAAATGGTGAAGGATCAGGAGCAGATAAAAACTGGAACAGGCTGCTCCATGATCTGCTCCATTCTGATGCAGCCGCTTGGAGACAAACAGATCCATGAATGTCTTTGTTTTCCTCATGTGAACTGACATCAAACACAAAACTGTACGGCTGGATAACTCCAATATTGCTTGCCATTTTAGTTGCCACACTAATGTAAGTTGGGGGTTGTGAGGGGCTGGTAATAGTGAAAGAGAATGTAAACAAAGGGACAATGGGAAATCAGCAGAGGCTTACTTTTGCACTAACAATCCCAGCCACAAATTTCTGATGAACTCCTGCTGCTCTGCAGAAACTGTCTTAAAAACATCACATTAAAAGACCACTGAGAACAACTTGACAATAGATAAAACAGAGTTGGAGTGGGACTTTAAATAAAACCTTGTTTTGTTTTCTACTCAAAGTGGTAGTTCTTTTATTATTATTAAATCAACTGTTTAAAATATTACTCTTTCAGGATTTTGTATTCTTGTGTTTAAGTTCATTCTTTCTTTTTGATTTAGGTTTAATAATGAAGGTCATGTAAGTTCATGAGCCTCAAATCCAAGAGCTGAATCTCTGCAGAGGCTGAATGTCTGCTCTTGGCTCTGAGCTCCCTTTCACTGCAACATTTTTTCCCAGGTCTTCTCCTTGCAGACATACCTGTGGAGCATTTTCAAGAGTGAAAGCACATGCACACAGCACATTCCAAAATGAAAAAGGTTTGTTGATCTACACACCCACATGGACACGGACACTTCAGGCCAGTAAAACACAAAGACCATGCAATGAAACCACCCCCTTCTGTCTGACAGCTGATGGATTTGGCTCAATGACAATCCACTGCTAGAGTCATTGTGGTACAACCTAAAACTGCTGGAGTTTCTGTCACCTCTACAATTACTTTGATGACAATCCTTTGTGGGCAGGCCAGCCAAAAAGTGCCAGCAAAGTTTGGATTAGTGAGCGCTCAGCAGCAGAGAGCATGTCATGGAAAGAACCAAACACATGCGTATCCTAGGCTTCTGTTCACTCGTACTTCCTCGTTTTCTATAAATGTATTTGTTTTCCTATAAGATGCAAATTAAATCCATTGATGATCCCCATTAAAATAAACTGCCCAATGATTGCACACATTTCAGGGAATTTAGTGAAGGAGGTATTTGCTAGTTTTCTAAAGTCTTAAATTCCTGCAGGAATCTCGTCTTCTTGGGTTGGGTAATCTCCTATCCTCTGAGACCGTCAGTGTGTCACAGTGTTCCAAAAATTCAATCCTGACTCATTTTCCCCACTCAGTTTTCCGTTTTATTTCTAAAGTTACTGGATTTTACAAAATCATATTTTTTCTTTCACTTGTTCATCTTTTGAGTTGCGTACTGCCTCACCTCCAGCAGATGAAACTAAAAGTCCTAATATTTATTTCTATTTTTTTTATTTTTTGAATAGTTAAAAATCCATATCTGGACATGGAGGTTGCTCCAATTTTTGGTCTTTATGTCACTGCATTGTGAGACACGGTTGGCTGAGCTCCAGATCAGCCGGGTTTGGCACGGATCTGTTTGGACGGAGGAGAAGCTGGATCCGATCCAGGAAGGCCGGAGAACTGTTTAAGCTCTGCCAGTGGGAACAGGCCACACGAATCCTCTGGCAGAAGCTGAACCTGCCAAGAGAGAGTGTGAGGATCTATCAGGAGCTCTGCCTTCACTGTCTGCGCCCCAATGACACATCTTTGCTATGAAAGAGGAAGCTGGGACTGCTCTCCCTTAAAATATTTGATTGAGCTTTTTTCTGCCTGCCTCTCTTCATATCCGTCTCTGGGTTCTTCTTCCATCCACCCAGCCGCTGCTCACTGACAGACGACATCCTGCCTTCATTTACGCCTGCGGACTCCCTGACGAACCACACGGCATGACGGTGTTTGTGTCAAATGCTACAAATCAGGCAGACTTCCAGGGACCTGCGGTGAACTGACACGGCTGCAGCCGTGACGGCTGTGACTGCCGTCAGCCGATAAAGCTCTATTGATTCAAATGAATAGCGCCGCGTCTAAAGGGGATTTATCAATGTGTCAATTGCCCACTAGCCACCCACAAATCACCAGCACTGGCCAGGCCCGCGGGATTTGTAGGAAATCCAGTGGATTGGCGAAACAGCATATGGAGGATCCTCAATAAATAGTAACAGAGCTGGGGGTTAAGTCTTCACATAAAATAATGCCCGCACAGAGGCAGATGGTTTCATGAAAACACTCAACAACGCTCCTGAGTGCTGTATGTATACACAAAGCCACTCATCTCACTATTAGACACAGCCACATTATTCCCAGTTCTATACATTAGTTTGGATTTATTTTTACACTCATGGGACGAGGCCATTTTTCCCATTCACCAACAACAACCCAATATCTCTGTTTTCAGCATGAAACATTCTCCCAGCAAGCGTCTTTCAGGCTGCATGCTTTTGTTGTTGCCTCCAGCCTCTTGTGGCAGAAAAGCCTCCAAGAGTGTAGGCGTGTCTGGGGCCTGACCTTGGAGTATTACCAACGTCTGAAATCCCATTCAGCTCCTGAGCGGAATGCAGTGCAGCAGACGGCTGAGCGGAGCAAGAACCAAGCAGCTTCAGGAGGACTGACGTACAGGAGGAAAAGGTCGACTCAAACAAGCCTTTTTTAGAGCCAAAGGTTGTGAGGCACATTTTAATTATACATTTTATGTCATCCTTAAAGATTCACAATATGATTTTGTTTTCATGTCCAGTTTTCTGTAACTATGACTTTGACTTGAGACAGTTAAACAATACAGAGAAAAGGAGACTTTTTAGAGTTCAATAAAAGTCAGAGAAATTAAGATCTATTAAAAAAAGTAACTAAGAAGAAGAAGTAACTATTAACCACCAGAGCCAAGTTCCTGATGAAAGAAGAAGAAAAGGTATTTTTTTATTTGTCACTTTTTACAAAAAAAAAATACAACGAAGTGCTTTACAAGAAAAACGCAATGAAATGAATGAAAAAAAAACAAAATAAGTAAGATGCAGAAAAAAGAAAAACACATGCAAGGCAAGTAGTTACAAAATTAACTAGAAAAGTTGCATTACCTGCAATAATGCTAGTGTAAATGCTTTTTGCTGAAAGTAGTCGCTGAAGATGCTGAAAATGGTGACACAGTTTACGTTACTAAAGGGATTCACTGCAAATCCAAATGTTTTCTGCAAAATGTTAAATTTGCTAAAAGATTGTAGATTTTGTGAAAGATACTAGAAAAAGTATTCCTCACAAGGCTGGAAAATTTTGTTGAAGACATAAGCTAATGTCCGATGATCAACATGGTTTCAGAAAAAAATAGATCAACTTCCATGGCAATCACGCAATTAACTGAAGAAATTATAAATGGCACAGATGAGAAAGAGTTCACGGTCGGAGTGTTCATCGATTTAAAAAAGGCTTTCGACACCATCTTAGTAAAAAGGTTGGAGAGATATGGAATACGGGGACTGGCATTTAACTGGTTAAACATCCATCCATTCATCTTCCTGACCGTTGTGTCCCTTTCGGGGTTGCGGGGTGCCGGAGCCTATCCCGGCTACTGATGGGCGAAGGCGGGGTTCACCCTGGACAGGTCTCCAGTCTGTCTCAGGGCCTCAATCACACACATTCACTCACACATTCACACCTAGGGGCAATTTAGAGTCACCAATGAACCTATGAAGCATGTTTTTGGACGGTGGGAGGAAGCCGGAGTCCCCGGTGAAAACCCACGCATGCACGGGGAGAACATGCAAACTCCACACAGAAAGGTCCCAGCCGGGATTCGAACCGGGGCCTTCTCGCTGTGAGGCAAGAGCGCTAACCACTCCGCCACCGTGCAGCCCCACTGGTTAAACAGTTACATTAAAAACAGGCAGCAGTTCGTACAACTGGATCATTTTAAATCATCCCTGCTAAATGTAAGCTGCGGAGTTCCTCAAGGATCGATATTAGGTCCAAAGCTTTTTTATCTTATATCTAAATGACATTCATATTGTATCAAGGTAATCTACATACATCTTATATGACGATGGCACGAGTACAGTGACCACAGGGAAACTCTCAAGGATGTTTTAAAAATTGTTAATACAGAGTTAAGGAAACTAAAACGATGGTTTGATATAAATAAAATCTCACTCAATGTCAATAAAACAGGATCTTTAGAAATTGTCATATTCCTGCAGATTTAGAAATTAAAGTTGTTATAGACAATCACGTGATAGAAAGAGTAACTGAAATCGAGTTCCTCTGAGTCATCATGGACCACAAAGTAAGCTGGAATCCACAAATAAAACAAGTCAGAACCAAAATGGCCAAAGGCATTGCAGTGTTGGGAAAAACGCGTCATACACTGACTTATAAAGCACACTTACTAATATACTCATCAATAATATTACCATATTTACAGTACAGTGTTGAAGTTTGGGGAAATAAGAAAACACTAAAATACAAAAACTAATCTACAATCTTTGTACATCTTACGGAAAAAAAAAAAGTTATCCGAATAGTTCACGGTGTGGATTGTGGGACACATACAAATGCACTGTTTTTAAAGTCAGGTTTATTGAAGCTATGGGAACTAGTGAAACTTCAAACACCGCTCATTATGTTTATGGTCAGAAAACAACTTAGTTAAGATGGAGGTTATGATTTAAGAAACAGCTGAATTTCAAAAAAGAAAATCTAAATTTAACCAGCTTTAATTCTATTGCATCAGCCAATCAAGAACTCCGATGTGAAAGTGATGTGTTGATGATGTGAGCAGTGGGTGGAACCCAAAACCAACAGGGAGGACAATATAAAGTTGCCTTTTGCCCTTGTCCTGTGTATTATGAGATTTTTTTATGTTTGAATCAAGAAGACAATAAAAATGTCCCCTACTTTAAGCTTTCTATTTTTCAT
Source organism: Oryzias melastigma (assembly GCF_002922805.2). Lineage (NCBI taxonomy): Eukaryota > Metazoa > Chordata > Actinopteri > Beloniformes > Adrianichthyidae > Oryzias > Oryzias melastigma. The sequence goes on from NC_050513.1 coordinate 21,647,894, forward strand.
TTTTTCCCTTGCAGATTAATGAAATAAATCCAAGCTGCTCTGCTAACATTTTAGCTGTCTGCCATATTATAGCCATGTAGTTACAAACTTTTGACGGTGGCTCCTCCCACATTTGTCCGGAGCTTTGGGTTTATGAACACACTTTTGGACAAGCATCAAGAAAACAGTGCATGGCGGTTGATGTGAAGGCAGAATAAAACCAGCCTCCTGAGGAAACTGTACTGGACTCTTCTGGACACATATCCAGGGCCCTATCCTTTGGTCATGACCACAAATGAGGGTTGAAGCAAAGTTAGTAGATTAAGAGCTTTGCTTTCTGACACAGCTCTGTTTTTTACAGTGGTGGACTGGTACAATGACAGTATGACAGCTACGGTCGCTCCAAACCACCTGTCAATTTCAGGCTCTGCTCTTTCCCCACTCGTGAAAAAGACTCCGATATATTTTAACTGCCCCACCGAGAGGCAGGAGAACTCTACCCACCCAGATAGGACAAAATACCATTGCTCCTGTCAAGACCCATAGCCTCAGACTTGGAAGCACTCCCCCTCCTCCCAGTGGCTTCATGCTGGTCTACAAAGCCCCCCAATGGAGCAATGGACCAATGAAGACAACATCATCGTCAAAAAGCAGAGATAAAATCCTGTGCTTCCCAAAACAGAACACCTCTGGCCCCTCGCTGTGCCTAGAAATTCTTTCAATAAAGATTATGAACAGAACTGGTTATAAAGGGCAGCCCTGGCCTTTATATCAAACAGGTCTGACTTACCACCGGCTAGCTCCTGCTCTGGTCATATAGAGACCGGACAGCCCTCAGTAAGTCTCCCCGGACCCCATGTTCCTGAGTACCCTTCATACCAGGGGGATACAGTCGAACGCCTTCTCCAAACCCGCAAAACATTCAGACTGGATATACAAACTCTACACCACCCTGCGGATTGGGGCTGGGAATCACTGGGTACCTCACGATACGATGCAATCCACAATACATGACTCACGATATCAATGATATCATGATACTGCGATAATTGGTTAAAATTGTCTCTAATAACTCACATTCCATAGAAGAACATATATTTTTTGGAACAATTATTTTTTAGCTTGAACACAATCATAATAAACAACTTGTGTCTTATTTTGTGCAACAAATAATAGACACTTTAGTGCAAATCAGTAATACTATGTCTTTGACAAGCATTGACACCAACTGAATTAGAATTCTCTGTAAAATTAATTTCTCACAATAGCAGACATGAACAGCAGTGCCACTACTTAGTGCAAAATTGTTGTGAACAATAAAAAAAATTACCTGCCAGACACACTGCTTTCCGCTACTTGTGGTCTCACAATGTCCCGCCCCCTATCTACCTCTGAAGGAACATCTCACCAAAGGATGACGAATTTTTGATGGGGTTTAGCTGATTTGTTTAGTTATGCCAATAATGGTGCTGTTTAATTTCCCAAAATAAAAAACCAAAACAGAGAATAAAAACTTTGACTTTGAGGTTACTGTGTCTGTTGGAGACCCTGTGTACCTTGGTAAATTCTCCCTTCAAGAGTAACATGGTTTAATCACTTCCACCACATGCCAGTTTGATATCAGCACAGGCTGATCCTTATGGGCTTCCAGTGTTTTTAAAGTAATGCAGACTTCACATGCTGCTGCATTTGGCGTCCGTACAGCCACCTGCCAAGCATTATGCAAATGAAGAGAAATGAATGCAGCGGGAGGAAAGCCCTCGCCCTGTGACCACCACTGCACATCCTGCAGGGCGGAAGTCTAACCCAAGTCATCGAAGATGTTCCCAGTTCCATTTCAGATCTATTCATTCACATCGGCTCCCCTTCATTTCTGACTGTCGTACATCACAAGCTGGAGTCAGAAAAGTGGCTCAGACACTCATCATGTCATCATGTGGGCTCAAGGTCAAGCACAATGTGCTTTCAACATACACCGATGTCTTTGTGTGACGTTTCAATACAACACGGGAACAGAGTTCATGCAGAACAGCTGACATCTATTCATGACAGGTCTAGTTCCTAGGATCCTCTCTGTCGTTCCACTGACACACTCATTAGCAGAAAAGTATTTTCTAAAAGACTTTAGCTAAATTTGAGAAGATCTCCATACTATTATATCAAGTGATCGATACAATAAAAGATGTAAAGACAAAAAACCTCACACCTGCAGCGACACATCACAGCCTGCAGTCTGATTACCTTCACTCTAAACAACTGATAACAATTACTTCTGCTGTGTTTTGTTCTGTTTATTCCAACATTTTCAGCAGCCAGAAAACACTGACAAACAGTAATTGCTCACCCAAACACAAACTACAGGAACAAACTTAACCAAACAGCAGCAGCAGAGTCTCGCCTCAGTGGAGACAAACACAAATCTGTCAATATCAGCAGCACAGACACAGACACTGCATCATAGTAACCTACATCAATACAGATGAAATGCTAAAGCAACTACAAAGAACATGAATAACAAAGTAGGGAAATAGAATTATCTGCCGCACCCATGAGAAATTAAAATCTGAACGAAGGCGAGGATGCAGGTTCTGGCTTTGACCCACTAACACGATTCCAGGCATCAAGCCTGTGTTTCCCCTGCTGCTCTAATGAGACCAATAAACAATCAACACGGCACACTTCCTCCTACTGCAAAGCAGGAGTCTTCATCAATACTGGATTTCAGCAGATACTGTTCAGCTGAGGCTGTGGGCTCTCACTCATGCTCACCTCTTCATCTGAAGAACTCCACCACGACTGCTGTGCTGACCTTCACACAGATGCTTTAGCAGCTCACATGTGCTCAGATTCCTTTATAGAATGTTTAAAAACTCTGAAGATTATCAATATTAGCATTGAACCACTAAGCCACTGTAAAGTCACCTGCAGCAGTGGCACTTCTGTCAAACCTATCTCAGGCTCATTTCTTATCTACAATCACCAACATCTCTGATAGAATAGAAGATCAGGCTGATGTTTTCTTTACTCTGAATTACTCACATGGAGTTTTAAGCACAGAAGGAGAGTTACAGGCAGATGTCTGCCAAAAACCTGGATCCAAATCCAGGCATGGATTGCAAAGTCATTTTCTCACAGGACTTTGTATGAACTCTAAAGCACATGTGTCAAAGTCAAGGCCCTGGGGCCGGATCCGGCCCTCCAGATCATTTTATTTTATTCTTATTAATGGCCCGATGTTATCTTGGGCTCATTTGTTACTTGTATAATTTTGACGAAATATATTTTTATGGAGGGTAAAATATTTAAAGTTATTTAAGGTTTAAGTTGGTTTATTCTGGAATAATATCCCTGTATTTTTTTTATTCATAATTATGTGAAAAACTTATTTTTATAGTTAAAAAAATGGCATTCTGCTAGCTTTATGGAATATTTTAGCATTTACTAGGACTTTTTTTTTAGCTAATTTGGCATTTAGCTAATATTTTAGCTGGCTGTTGGCTTCAGGATTTTCAGCTATTAGCTTCAGTGATTTCAACTATCAGCTTCAGCGTTTTCAGCTATCAGCTTCAGTGATTTCAGCTATCAGCTACAGCGTTTTCATCTATTAGCTTCAGTGATTTCAGCTATCGCTTTCAGTTATTTCAGCTTCAGTGTTTCAGCTATTAGCTTCAGTGATTTTGGATATCAGCTTCAGCGTTTTCAATTCAATGTTATTTATATAGCCCAACATCACAAAGGAAATTTGCCTCATTGGGCTTCAAGCAGGTAATTTTACAGATGCAGAAAATGAGTCATGAAATATGAACAATAGTTAAAAACTAAACAGACTAAATAAACTGGTTATCCCTGCCCTTAGACCCTCCCTCCGGGTAAGGAAAAACTCCTAAAAAAACCTGAGTCAGGAAAAATGAAGAAACCTTAGGGATTCTTAGGGTTTTCAGCTATTAGCATCAGTGGTTTCAGCTATCAGCTTCAGCGTTTTAACTATCAATTTCAGCATCTTCAGCAGCCAAATTCAGCTTACAGCATTCACACTAGCATTATTGCAGGTAATGCTGTATACGTAGTTCATAATTGTGTTAAAAAGTTATAGTTTTAAAGTTTTAAAAATGTAGTTTTAGAGTGTTCAATAAATGTTCGGCCCGCGACCCCAGGTGTGTTTTGGGTTTGACACCTCTGTTCTAATGGCTTCACTTTAAGTAATTTCACTAAGACCCACATAGGCACAAGGACAACCTCCTGATGGTTGTGAAAGTTGTGAAGTTTTTTATCCTTTGAGAAAAACAATGCAACATTTTACAGGTGTTTGGGTGGTTCGCTGATGGGTGTCCCCTGATGAAGAATGCAGATACTGGACCATATGAAGGACACGCGTGTGCTGCATGTGTCCAGAATAAACGACTTTGATTCAACCAGCAGGAAGGACATATAAGAGTGAAGAAGCTGCTGAGCAAAATGATGACACACCCAGAAATCCTCAGCAAGCAGAAAGGCGGCGCAGCTAAAATCTACCTTCACAGCATCGTTCCTCTCTCTGATCACTGCATCCGCTGATGAAAGCATACAGCAGGAATTACACAACAGGGAAGACCAGCACTGAAAGACAACACTCCATCTCTTTTCTGGAATCCCGTTCCCAGACTAAGGTCCAATTTACCGACAACCGAGAATTCACAGAATATAAAGTGTTTAATAAGAAAAATGATGCTATTCTGCTTTGTGCTATTATCACGCTGAGAGGAAATTCAATTATCTCACTTCACATGTGAACATTCATATTGGCATTTCTTCAGGTCAAAATGTTACCTTTTCAAATATTTACCCCCCCCAAGAACTGACACAGCCCCCACCTTTCATTCTGAATCCAGAAGTGACAAATGTTGCAGTTTCCCAACACTCTGGTTAAATAAGGAATACACTCGGAGTTCCATGTTCAAAGATGCATGTATGTACAGCCCGTTTTTAAAACCTTTTTTGCCATCTATTGCTGTATTGACTGCAGACGCCCAAACCTGTTTTTGATTTGATATCAAAATAAAAGCTTTAATGTCAGCTCTCATCAGTCAAGGTATTTTTCTGCTCCACAACCCCACAGACAGTTTCAATTAAGGACCAAATGCATCTTTTCTGCCTGAACACATAACCTAAGACTTGAACCTGTGACCTCTCTGTTTCAGGACACACTCCCTGACCCAGCAGACATTCAGATCAACAGGACATGAACCTTCTACAGGCACGTCTGTCTCCTGCGTTATCTGAGCCGCAGAGCAGCCTGGAAGGAACCATGGGAAAGAACCAGGAAAAAGGTGGGTCTATTGTCCTGGCATCCTGCTGGACGGGGCTGACGCTCATGATTTGACCAGAGGACCTTTTTTCTCCTCAAATGATTTTCTTGGAACATCCCAGGATCAGGAGGATCAGTGTCTCTCCAGTGCAGCAGTAACTGCTTTTTCATAACTCTATATAGTCTTCCCAAAATATATATATTAAGATAATTATTGGATGTCTGAAGTTTTAAATGGATGCTCATTTGCATGCTAAACTGTAATTAGCAATATTTTTGAAAGAGTTAATGTCATAATAAAATACATTCCGTTGCACTGAATCCTATCAAATTGAAAGTCCATCTTGAGAAAGACAACAGTTAATGACACACTGACAAAAAGCATTGAAGCATTTGGTTTCTCAGAACCGGTTCAGATTCAGGGGAGAGCAGACATCACACACATCAGGAGTGTCATGTTAGCTGAGCACAGAGGTTTTCAGATGATGGCCAACCAGTTCGTTAAAAAAAGATCAATCTGGCAGATAAATTAGATTCAATTTGAACAGTTGTCATTTTCTGAGTTCTCAGAAGTTTTACTTTTCCTCTCATGTTTTTTATCACATTATTCTTAGATTTGTTTTTTGCTTTTTCTCTTAAATGCTAAGATATTATCTATGCCAAGACATGCTTATAAATCAATTCAGTCAATGGGTCCATCATTTCAGCATAAGCAGGAGTGTCAAACTCAATCACACAAGGGGCCAAAATCCAAAACACACCTGAGGTCGCGGGGCGAACAGGATAACACTCTGAAACTACATTTTTAAAACTTTAAAACTGTAACTTTTTAACATAATTATGAACTACTGTAGATATGTAGTATTACCTGCGATAACGCTTGCTTTGGGTTGTAAGTATGCGTTGTTCTTATAGACAAAGTCCACAATGGGAGATCTAACAGCCCGCTTTACTTTACCTTTACGATGGTGTAATCTCCTCAAGAGTAGAAATGCTGCGGCAGCTCTTGTGTATGTGCTCTGTGTGCAGCAGCAGAAGAAGATGTTCTTCCTCTGGAAGAGAACACAGAGAGCAGGGTTCCCTGTGCAGCCTGCTTAAGCTCGCCAAATAAAGGGGTCTTTTCTAAGAAAACTGATGATGAAGTTGTGAATCCCCTCCTGGTGTTTAACAGCCAACAGGAGGGAGAGCAGTGCTGCATTCCTCCAAAATACTTTTTAAGAGGTTCTTTGTTTTCCTTCACATTGCTGCAGAAGCTGTGAGCTCAGCCACCAGCCAGCCACTCCACCACCACCACCACCACCACCCTGAACACCATCATGCTCACTGAGAAACGAGTCGCTCCGCTGTCGTCTGCAGACGTGCCGTGCTGCTGTTTGAGAACGTGGCTGAGTGAGGACTCTCAAAACATCTCTGAGAGGAGCCGCAGCAGTAGGACACAAAAATAATCAAGTGAAATGAATCCTCTGAAGATATTTGATCCAAAGCAAGTGTCAAAGACAAGGCCCGGGGGCCGGATCCGGCCCTCCAGGTAATTCTATCCGGCCCTCCAGATCATTTTATTTTATTCTTATTAATGTCCCGATGTTATCTTGTGCTCATTTCTAACTTATACAATTTTGACAAAATATATTTTATGGAGAGTAAAATATTGACAGTTATTTAAGGTTTAAGTTGATTTATTCTGGAATAATATTCCTGCCTTTTTATTATTGAGAATTATGTTAAAAAGTTACGATTTTAAAGTTTTAAAGGTTTGGTCCTTTGTGCGATTGAGTTTGACACCTCTGATTTAAAGGGATTCAGAGAAGACGTTGGCTTCCTCTTTCCTCTGAGGTTTAGGTTTTCTACTATGTTACTATGTTATGTGCGGGTGAAAGTAACTGCAGCTCACCTGGACAGGATCTGTCTCGGCTCAGAGGACCAAGGAGTTACTGAAGATGTTCTGGACTGAGGAGGTTTCCTGTTGAGCTTAGAGGATCAAACCTTTGTCCCGTTCTGTGACGAACAAAGACGTGCGTCTCTGTGCAAACACTCACTAATTAGTCTGATCCACTGCTTAGAAAAAGATGGGATTGCAAATTTTCCTCAAGACAGAGAAGCAAATTGTATTCTATTCAGTAACTTTGCTCCAAAGAGCAGCTTTCTAAGGAACACAATTATAAATAGGCAGAAGGTATTCAGCTCTGACCACAGCTTTCTGTGGAGGTGGTTACTTTGTCCCTTCACAACTATCTGCCGGCCTCCTCACCTTTTAGCAGCATTATTCTTTAATTTAGAGAGGCGGATGCTGGCGGGGACTTAACGAAGGGAAGCAGGAGTTAATGTGATTCAGTCCTTTCAGGGTTTTTAATGTGAAAGCTCTGAGCAACGTTTCAGCAGCCCTCAAAAGCAGACGCCTGTTCTTTATCAATAAGCCTTAAAAACAGAACAAATTAGAGATTCATCTGAATGACAAAAAATGAAAAACGATTATAATTATGCTTGTTATTCAGCCAAACTGAGCAAACAACCATGTTGTTTGTGGACATATTTTTTTCATGGAAAGGAAACCTACAAACAAAGCAATGCTTGTGTTTTGTTTCGCAATTAAATATGAAATATACTATCAGATGTTGTAACTGTGTGATCAAACTTAAAGACAGAACCAAGTGAAAGCCAGACAGACATTCATTAAATGTTCCTGCAGCTAGTGCAAAAATGTCATTACTTAACAAATAACTAACAATAATTTTGTTTTATATATATTTTTTATTACCGTTTGTCTCCAACTGTTAAGGTTTAAACATGTTGGTTAACACGGTTCCTACTGTCAACCAGGTACACCCTGAAAATGGACATTTATGATTCACTCATTCCCTCGATTTGTTTCTTTCTTAGGAAAAAGAAACTGTTTTCTATGATCAGAAATTCCCCAAAACAGGTTTTTTTCTTGGCACCCTTATTTATTTTATCGTTTCCCTCCTGTTCTTCTCTTTCTCTTTCCATGTCCCACATCCCCCCATCCCTATATTCCGGACTCTCTTTTTTCTGCCTGGAGGACAAATTTATAGCAAAAAATGTTTATATAAATATACCACTGGATTGTCCAAAGAGAGCATTGTGTAGCCCCACTAATAAAAGCCAAAAACGGACACACTCACTCTTGACTCAATGCTGCTCTTAAGATACTTTATGCACAGAATGACTCAAAGCACTGAGATCTGAAATTCACCAAGGACACATCTGAAAACAGTGCAGCCACAGCAGAACAAAGAGCTGCAAATAAAAGACTAAAACATTTAAAAGAACTGGTCAGAAATTTGCATGAAAATGGAAACACTTCTGATTCACACTTGTGTCCTGGTTTCACTGACAGCAGTTAAAACCACCAAGAACATCCTCCTGTTCCCCGACACCGTGTTGTCTTCCATTAAGACAGAGGAGCACAGAGGAAGACCACATCCAGCTGTAGGACCAAGCCTCCGCAACAAATACTGCTAACTTGATGCTTACAATAACAGCTTAGCAGAACACAAGTTCAAATACTTAAGCTGGATTTTTACCCGTAAAAGAACAGATATTTTTTCAGGAAAATATATCTCTATTATTTTTTTAGCTTGAACACAGTCATAACTAGAAAAGTTGCATTACCTGTGATAATACTAGTGTAGATGATTTTTGCTAAATCTGGTTGCTGAAAATGCTGATGGAATTTACTCTGATTGATGAAGGGATTTGATGAAAAAACTGTAAAATGAAACATTTGGTTAAAGACTTAAAATGTTACTAAAGAATTTAAAAATACCTTGGCCTAAATTTCTGAAAAAAGATTTAGTAAGTTTGCTTAAAAATCCTCCATACGTGCTAAATTTGCAAAAACGTGTAGTGTGTTGCTTAATTGCTTATCAGCAAAACTCTAAATTAACCCAAAAAATCTTAAAAAAAGCTAGCGCATTGCTAAAACACTATCTCAACTCCATAACAGCTTTAAAATTATAAATAAAATTAATCAAAAACATTAGCCTGTTGCTAAAATATTAGTTAAACTCAAAAGTAGCCAAACACCCTCAGTAGATAACAAAGTAGCCAAGAAACATTGGCATGCTAAAATATTAGATCAAATTAGCATAAAAAACCTCATAGATCCCAAATGACCAAAACGAGCTAGCATAATGCTAATTGAACAGCTCATTGCCAAATGATTTAAAATAATTATTAACAATGGTTTCAAAGAACACAACGTTTTTGAAGACTTTGAAAAATGTCTCATTCATTTCCTATGGGGCATATTTTGCTCAATATTTTACAAACCGTCAAGTTTATGAATGTAAACAGTAAAAGCAGTAATGTCCTGAACGAGCTGAACGTTTGATCTAAGATTGATGAAACAACTGAAAGTGTGATTGAGTTTTCGAGCCAAAAAACGTACCGATAGGAGCAGGAGAATCATTATTGTGCTGGTGCTTCGAAGCATTCACACAATAAAAAATGTGTGTCTAATTTTTGTGCAACAAATAATAGACACTTTTGTGCAACATTGCTGAGTAATAATGTATTTGACAAGCATTGACGCCAAGTGAATTGGAATTATCTGTAAAATTCAGTTTTAGTAAACATGAACAGCAGAGTCACTACTTAATGCAAAATTGTTGTTAACAACAGAACAAAACTTGAATATTTCTAGTAGCCACAACCAGCCTCACAATATACGGCCCCAATCTACCTCTGAAGGGAAGTGTCACTAAAGAATGATGAATATAACGTTTTAAAACCTCTTCGAAATAAAAGATCGATACTTGGTGAGAACAAATCAAGAATGTTATATCATAATGTCGATATTTCACACACCCGTACTGCCAGAGTCTCTGTCTGTTTGTAGATACAAGTATTTGTAGGGAAAACTTTTCTAACTCTGTATTTAATATGCTTGTTTTCTAATCCCATCCTCACGTCTTTGGTTTTTTTCACATTTTCTTAACACTTTTGTCTACTTAAATCTAGTTTTCTCTATCCTTTTGAGTTTCTGGCAATGAGCCACTCATTTTCTTGTACGATATTTCTATGTAGCACCTGAAGCGTACTTGTCATGCCACATTCACCTCCCACAGCCAGCAGGCAGAGTGAGCCACTGTTCCAGAGAGCAGGAGTAAGTCGTGGCGTTGGATCAGGCAGGTCAGCGCAGAAAACCTCAACTCATTAAGAACGCTCATCAGTCAGTGAGCGAGGGAACGGCAGCTTCTTAGTGCCACTGCGAGGAGCACGACAGCACATGCAACTCTGATATCAGAGCTGCTATCACCATTTTACACATTTATTCTTCATTTTTTCAACAACACTTTTATTGAACCTCCTACACAGCATGTTAACACTGCAACAAATCCGAGTTGAAGCCAAACGATACTCCAGCTAAACTGTAATTTATGTCAATGTAGACAGATGGAGAGACGGAATGTTCAATGAGATTGACTATGACTGAAGTACACGGAACTAGCCGAGAAAAAGGAGGATTTCTCCTTTGGCTCCATGGGAAGATGGTTCATTCCAGACTGTAAAGTGTGTAACGACAGATCTTCACAAACACAAATGTGATCCCGGTATGGTCTTCATCCTTAATCCCTCTCTGGGAAGCGAACAGCTCAGTACCAACTTGACCTCAACACCCTAAGCTTATTCATGTCAATCTGACACGTAGTCCTGATGGGAAAACATCCACTTTGCTCCTGACAGGAACAAGGGAGTCTGCCGTAATGAACACTCCAGTTCATGCAGTTCCTCACTGAAGCCAATGAGTCAGGTCTGTGGACCCATTTGAATAATGAGAAAGAGACTAACTAGGAGCAATAGACACAAGAATCCAATGAAAGGCCTGCCAATCATTGTTACTGATGGCACGTCTATCAGCCGGAGAAGAGTGTGACCATTAGAGCCACTGTGAGCTCAGAGAGCTTTCTGCACGCCGCCCTGTGGGTATTATTACAGCGCCTCCATTAATGCTTTTGTTTTGCTCCTGTTTCACCCTCTGCGTTGTAGTTTTACTTACAGTGTTATTTTGTGTGCCGCTCTCTGCTGTTGAATATTAATGCTCTCTATGCTAATGAGGCTCGCACCAGCTGAGGTCGAGCAAGCTCCTCCTCTGAATGCTAATCTGCTGCCTCATTTACATACACTTAAGTGTCAAATTCCCCCACAAATCATCGCAGCTGCCGTTGAACGCTGAGGTCTGCGCCCCCGAAGCGACAGCGCTCAAACAGTGCGGTCGCACCGTATGCACGGCATCAAATCTACATCAAAGCCTGTTTAGATTGCAGGGTCAGAGCAGGTTCACGTTCACTAAAATGAAGGTAATGGGATAGCAGTCAGGCCGGCGCAGAAATACAGCCAGGCAGGTAATAAGTATGAATGGAGCAAGTAATAAGGTTGGGATAGAAACAGACCCTGAATCATCACAGCAGGACTGTTTGAGCTGCAGCACGTTATCGGTTCAAAGGTGAGCGCTGATGCCGAACAAACACACGGCAGCCGCTGAGCTGCTTCTTCCAGTCCTCCGGATTTCCAGAGGAAGGGCTCGTTACTAAGACGAGGGGAGACCCGTTTCTCTGCAAACCTGATGAGCAGCTTCAGCAGAAATCCTACAGAAGAAAAAGAAAAGACTAAAACGGCTGAAAATGATTCAACCAATTAGTTCAAATTTTAGATTTAAAATGATATAATATTCAGTTCAATATTGGTTTTTCCCTTATTTGTAAAATTTCATAAACTCTATTTAGTTTCATTATAAAAAGCAATTTTTTACATGAACTAATTAAACTGAAGAAAGGTAGAAATTTTGGTACAAAATTAGGGTTTATTACGATGAAAATTAACAGACAATGAGTTTTTTGTTTAAAATAAAAATACAAAAAAGCATCAGAGAAACAGATACATAGCTGAGTGCAGACATTCAATAATCCATTGTTAGAGCCAGCCCTGCCTCTGCCACACCCTGCTGGTTATTGATGAGAACTTCTGTGTCAGCATTTGTTCAGATCTGCATGTTTAGGGAGGAGCTGATGATACAGCAAAACACATATTTAATACATTCATTATTACTGTTTTTATGAAAGCCATGAGGTCAAAGTTTGCCAGACAAATCTTGAGTTTGTCGAGAAGAGAATTTAAAGACTAAACATGAATTATTTCATAACTGTCTCAAAGTAATTGGATTTTTGAGCCAAATGTGCTTTAAATATATGCATTACATTTGAAAAAAGACTGACATTAGATAACTAACAAGAGCATGTCATTAGCATCATGACAGTGTTTACAGTTTGGTTCTTGCTCCTCCTGGCTGAGCGAGCAGAACCCTTCTGTTGACTTCTGGGCTTTAAAAACAAGCTATGAGGCAGATGAAGCATTTCGTGGGACCCATTATGCGGGGCTTTGTATGGAGGACTTTCAATAAAACACATGTCCACATACGGCAGCAGAACCACCGTCTGCTCCATCACCTTCTAAACGTTATCCTCTACAACCAATCCAGCTCAAACAGGCCAAATCTGCAGCGGAGCAGAAGAAAACATCAAACTAACCAGACACAAAGCAAACTACACCAGTTTTTTTCTTTTTTTATATCATTCAGTTGATCCAGGGATGAGTGCACTTTCACTTCATTCATTTATTTTCTTAACTTTATGTCAGGGGTGTCAAACTCAATCGCACAGGGGCAAAAAATCCAAAACAGCTTAAGTCACGGGCCGACATTTATACAACACACTCAACTACATTTTTAAAACTTTTTAACATAAATATGAATAAAACCGGCAGAAATATTATTCCAGAATAAATCAACTTAAACCTAAAATAACTTTAAACATTAAAAACATATTTTGTCAAAATTATACAATTTAGAAGAAAACTAAAAGTTAAACGAAAAAAGAAAACACTAAAATTTCTCTACTTTTATGTCATTTTATATGAAAAATTACACTTTTAAATAAAGCAAAATAGTTTGATCTCCATAAAATGGATCTTGTTAGAATTTTCAACATCAGACCGTTAATAACAATAAAATAAAACGATCTGGCGGGCCAAATCCAGGCCTTGACTTTGACACGTGCTTTATGTCTATTTGGCTTCTCTTTTTGTGGTCAGGGTCTTTTTGAATTTTGATTTTATTTTTAAAGCATTCATGCAGCATGAATGCACTTCACATAGCTTGGTTCTTGAAAGGTCTTTCTAGATTCTTGCTTCTGGTTTTTGCTGTTGAAGATCTGCATGTTGGCTCGCTCCTACCGGACCAGCTGCACACTTTAAAGTTAATTTGTTTAAAGCACAGAAGTGGTTCCATTCCAGTTTGTTTTCTCAATTACATTGTGGTTTTTCCCTATTAAGTAATTTCATGAAATTGAATGTTTAACATTCACTCAGTGTTTCAGAGGCATCATCATCATCATCATCACACACCATGCTTTGAGGAAGGTCAATAAACTATATAGAGGTTTTTTCCAGGTGTGGAAACTTCATTTTGAAGTTTGTGAAAGTGGCTGCACCATATCCTGAAACATGTTAGATGACTTGCATTGACTCTGAAACGACAACTGATGCTATAAACTGCAAAGAGCGATCCAATCAAACCTGTTATCTGGCTGTCTTACTTTTTTTGGTTTAGTGTGAAACTGAACTAGGAGCTGCTGGTAGAAGAAAAGTTGAGTCTTGAAAGCATCTGAGAAACTGAAGTCTTTCTGAATAATGTGGAGTTTCCATGATGAGCCATTTCTGGCAGGCAGCCGATTCCCTCCAAAAATGATAAGCTACACTTTGCCGTTTCACCTTACTATTAGCAAAGAGCGAAGTGTAAAGAAGTGAATAAAAGATTTTATACATTTTTGATTAATTAAAAGTGCTTATTGCAGTCCAGTAGACTCCCTCTACACATGACAGCCACAAGGAATGTACTGGTTTATGTGAAGCCAGGAGAAAACTGAAAACCCCCTTATGGCGTCCCGTCAGGGCCTAAAAGCCTTCAGAGAAAGGCCTGAAATGATGTGAAAAGAATCCTCACAGATAAATGCTTTTACATATATACATTTGTCCAAAACATACTTTAGAT
>NC_050513.1:21662364-21662966 GCF_002922805.2 Oryzias melastigma
AGGGCCTAAAAGCCTTCAATGAATGCCTGAAATGATGTGAAAAGAATCCTCACAGATAAATGCTTTTACATATATACATTTGTTCAAAACATACTTTAGATCATTCCAACTGTTCTGTCAGTTTCTCTCACAGCTCTAACCCCCAGCTGCACTGCTGTCACACTGTTTTTTTCACATGAAAGTTTCTGACCAATCAGATTTTAGTCCTCACTTGTTGCTAGGTTCATGATAGTCTGCCTTACACTCATACAGTCAGTTCTTTCTGCTTTCCATAAAAACACTGCTGATTGAACCATATCTATATATGGATTAAACACATTTATGTTGATTCATCCAATCAGAATTTGAGCCTCTGAAGCTTCATGAGTGCAGATAATGACATAATCGCCTCTGATTGGATGGTCAAAGCTCGTGCTACCAAAAGCTGGCTTCTTCTGTTCTTCAGACCGTAGGCAGTAGCTGCACTTGATTTTTTGTTTGAATTACTCGCCATTTTGCAGTTGACAATAGAAGAAGGTGGAGAAGTTGATTTAATCGTGGTTTTATCGCATGAGCCGATGGACTTTTTCAGAAAAATTGGACAACGTCAAAAAAGGCCGAAC
>NC_050513.1:21663007-21667059 GCF_002922805.2 Oryzias melastigma
TGGAGAAGTTGATTTAGTCGTGGTTTTATCGCATGAGCCGATGGACTTTTTCAGAAAAATTGGACAACATCAAAAAAGGCCGAACAACCCTGAAGCTAACGATCCTCTTAGCAGGAAAAGGATTTGTCCTCCACTTCCAGAAGTTGTGTCTGGCAGGAGTAACAAAGTTTTTATACTATAATGAGAGACGAAGGGGCCAGAAGAACAACTTCCACGCCGCCACTGAACGCATCACGACTGTTCCAAATGCATGGAGCTGCAGCGCCTCACTGGCAGCAGCTTCAGACAATATCATTTCCCAGACAAAAACTGCTGTCAGGACCCTGATAAACTTGTTTGTCCCCTCATCGACTCCCAGAGATTTGGGAGCAGCAGAATCACTTCCTGTCCACATCCCTCTCCAGATCAGCACAGCGCTCTGATCTGTCTCCGGTGAGAACAGAACTAACAACAGCATGCAGGGTACTGCAGAGAAATTCATGGAGTTCATCTCTAAAAAATGGATTTGCTGTAAATAAAAATGCTTCTTTTCAAGTTAAATGAGTTATCAAATGTGCTTTGATGTTTGTTGCAGCTGTTGTTGCAGTGGGAGGAGACTTGCATGCGTGGAGTTTGTTTTTACAATATATGCATTTGTAGTGAATTCAGTCTATTTAAATAATCCATTTATGAAGGAATTCCTCCATAAAATGATTTACATATTTAACAGGATGGTGTTAGAAACATAAAATAGTTTGTATTAACGAGGATGGTTTAGGTGGAGGAAGACTGAAGGTTCAGCTCTGAAATGCACAAACCACTACTGCTGCAAAAAGACTTAACAACATGAGAATTACATCAGAGGAAATCACCAAAATCATATCTGACCTGTTTAAAAGGCAAACATGGTGTGCAAACTATGACCTTAGCTCAGAGAAAATTCACCCAACAAAGAAGCTTAGCATCAAGTTCAGCCCAAACACCAATGGAACCTAAAAGAAGAACTGAGACTGGAACAGCTGATGTTGTCTCCCTTCAGAGCTTTGCTTCTTCTCCTGGTTTTTGAGTCTCCTCCTTCTGGACCTCAGAGCAGCTGCAGCATTACCAAACAAAGAAGTCCACCTCATGGTGGACTTTCAAACTGCAGAATCCATTCATTCAAGTCTTTCAGACGTTCTGAAAGTTGGAGTCTGAACGACGCTCAGTTGACTCCCCCATAAAGAAACCTACTTAAAACGTCAGGGGAGCAAACACACTCATTTTGCCTCAGCAGCCTGCCAGTGAGCCTGAACGCTCCCAACCATTCTTACGCCCAACAAAAGCCATCCTTTCATCATATTAAGCGTTTAACTCGGGTAATAATTCTGACAAGATTTCTGTTTGCAAGCTTGAAATGCTTTTGACAGGATCTACAAAACACAGCAACACCCCATCAAATAATGTCCCTTCACACTCAGATCCGGCACAGACGCTCTCTATTATACGCTGGTGGTAGGATTTAATGCTCCTCATGCAATGAAGAGTTTACATCTTCAGAACAGCTTGATGTGCGGTTTCTAACCTATCTGCTTCCTGACTAACTAGCTGACACGCTTCGAGGAGGAGCAACAGGTGACGGCACGTCTGAGCCGACTGAGCGCTCCTTCCCCGGGATCCTCTGCGCTCAGCCACCTGCCCAAACACCATCAATTCACTGAAACAAAATATTTAAAGTTTTGGGAGAATTTTTGGGAGGTACAAAACAAAATTTTCTTTTAAGCTGCCGCATTATAACTGAGTGTATATCAATGCATTAAATCATTTAACTGTGTTACACCTGAAAGACAGAATCTGCTTAAAAATATTGTTTTTGATCATTTATCCAGCACCACTACATGAGTCCTTCATGATGCTCCTTCAGCTGCTTTCCTTCAAACTGTTTCCTAATGTTTTGTATTTTGGAAGAAGCAGCTGGAGCCGACCCTTCCACCGTCCTCACGTCCTTCTGGTTTTAAAGGCGACCCGAGATGGACGGAGGACAGTCTGCAGCAGAAAGCAGAGCCATGCTCTCCAGGAAGGGACCTGCAGCCCCAGATGATGAGCTGCAGAAACATCTCTCCTTTTAATCATGCCTAAAGTCAATGAGAACGGCCTTTTTTTCTGTTGTTTTATCAGTTACTTAAAATAAATAAGGACTAAATAGAAAAGATTTTCTTAATTGATTTATTAATCCAATATTTTAAATAAGAAGGCATTTCAGGATACAAACAATCATCAAGTGTTATTTTTGTTTCGTTGAATGAGAAGAATTTGATCCTCTCTGGACAGACATGCAGAAAAAAAGAAGATGAGAATAAATGTACAGCATATGGGAACAGAAAACTAATGCCAGTGATGCACAATTATATAATTGAGCCTGAGAAGCTGAAGGTAATGGATTAAACCAGAGTGTGTCTGTAACACAAAAATCTCACAATATCCCTGAGTGAGTGTGTGTGCACATGCATGTGCGACAGTGCATGCATTCGCTGTGTGTGTGTGTGTGTGTGTGTGTGTGCACTCGGTGTGAGGGTATGTGTGCTCCAGGAGTCCAGGTCTGCTGGGACTCCACATGAATAATGCATCCGACTGAGGCCGCTGCATCTCAGCAACACCGCCTCTGTCGCTTTGCTTAAAGTTGCAAGTTCTTCTCGGAGCGTCAGCATCCTTGTGCACGAGGCTGCAGCACCTCTGCTGGAGTCTGACCTAAACATCTCTGAAAAGATCCTCCAAAAATATTGTCATCAGGCCGCTCCAGATCACTTTGTGACTCAGGTTCAAACTCTTTTGGAGACGACTGTGAAGGATTTATAGTTTTCTTTTCTTTAGTGAATATGAAGCTTCACTCAGACAAATGTTATATTATTTATTCTGTTTTTAAAATGTTTCAGCTTACTGAACAAAGATGGTCTGAGGATTTTTTTATGAAAACAGTTCAGAAAATGAAGGTTTTGGTTCCTCTGTAAATGTCAAAACATCAACATGTGTCCTCGCTGTTTACAAAAACTAATTGTGCTGGCCATGCAGAGCAATAAACCAGCAACAAAAAAAGCAGGTGATCTGTGATGAAGACGAGCAGCTTCACTGCGTCTGCTTCGTCCTTTGAGCCGGACTGGACAAGTCAGGTGAACTTCTTCTCTGCAGGTCTGCACAGCTGCAGCAGACAGATCCTCGCCATGCAGCTCACAGTGGGATCAGGCTGGGTGACAGCACGCCACACGCCTGGCGCCAAATGAGTTGAAGCATCAACTGTTTCATTGTCATCAGTCATAAATTTGCAATCAGTGGCATGTTCAATGAGGAAATGTAACATGAGCAGAGCTGAGCTTTCTGTGGTTGAGCTGCAGATGGTCTTTCATTAACCAGATGTTTAAGAGCAAAAAGCAGAAACGCTGTGAGTGAGAGTGAGGCTCTTATCAGAGGTTTCTTTGCTCTGCCCTTTACGGTGTTTCTGTAAGTTTTCATCTGCTGTTGTTGAAAGACTAAAGTCACATGAACTTCTGACAGCTTCTTTGCCATCAGGTTCAGGGTAAGCCGGTGTTCTTGTGCCGGGGGGGGGGGTCACTCCCACTTCAGGTGAGTCGCAGGTGATCAGCTCCCCGCGAGGTTCTGGTTCTGAGGAGAACATTCAGCAACACCGGCTGACTTCCACCTCAGGAATGTTTGACACTTTGACTGACGGACCTCCAGCGCTCTCCTGAACCTGTGATGCCCCCTCTAACACCCTCCTGCCGGTACCCCGACCTGAACCGGAGCGAGCGGCGAACGCGTCCGGCGAGCTCACCTCTGTGCGCGCCTGCAGCCGCTTGTTCATCTCGTAGATCCGGTACTCGGGCTGGACCATGTATGGCGAGTGTCTCCTGTAGAAGGGTCCGAACGGGGAGGAGTAGAACGGGTCGTGGGTCGGGTTGGACATGGTGACTCCTGGCGAGGCGCGTCAGAAACATCCAGCGGTCTCAGCGGCGCACATGGAGCGCGATGCTCTGGAGGAAGCAGCCGCGGTCGAGGCTGAGCTGCTCTCTGCAAGTTGGCCTGCCTGCTTCACGGCTATAGCG
>NC_050513.1:21667072-21667400 GCF_002922805.2 Oryzias melastigma
ATCGTGTCACACATCAGCAGCTGCTGAGGAAGCTCCCATCCAGCCCTGCAAAGGAGAGCGCGCGGCTCTGCTCCTCATCCAATCGTCTTTCATCTGGACATTCGATGGATTCAAAACTTCAAACGAACATTTGGAAAACCCAAACCTGCGTGGAGGTCATGTTAAATATGAACATACTGGAACATCAGCAATATGCTGTATGAAAGTGTCTCCAGGTGGGAACCTGACAACCAAAAACTTAATACAGCATCCATCCATCATCCATCCATCATCCATCCATCCATCATCCATCATCCATCCATCATCCATCCATCCATCATCCATCCAT
>NC_050513.1:21667558-21690058 GCF_002922805.2 Oryzias melastigma
CCTCCTTCATCCATCCATCCATCCATCCTTGATCCATCCATCCATCCATCATCCATCCATTCATCATCCATCCGTCATCCATCCATCATCCATCCATCATCCATCCATCCATTCATCATCCATCCATTCATCATCCATCCATCATCCATCCATCCATCATCCATCCATCCAGGGTGACCCAAAGAGCCTGAAAGACGATAAGTGAAGCTGTCAGGAGATTGGATGTCACAAATGTGTTAGTGAGTGGGTCCAAACTCTTCAAACTTTGAACCATTTTGGGTAGAAAATTATTGGATTCAGACATTTTGATCATAAGCTTCTACTGAATGATGTAGAAAATGAATTCTAACACTAGCATAGAATGCCAATACAGTTGTTTGCTTTTCTTGACTAAAAATGCAGCATAAGTTAACTGCAACCAAAGGTTTGCTCCTGTGTTTCAGTCAGGAAGCTGAAGGCCTCAAATAAAAAATGAAGGAAAAGACAACATGATAAAAAGAAAACTACATCACTGGATGGAAAAATGTTTCAGGTAGAGTATGTATCTGATTAAAAAACAGAAATTGACCACATTCTGACTTGAGTGACATCTAGTGGTTAAATTGCAGAATGCAACTACAAAAGAAACAGCTTGCTGCAAAACAAAAAAAACCTGCAGAAAATAAAATTCTGCAGTGTTTCCTGAGTTTGTTTGCTTTAAAAAATATTAAGATTTTTTTAATGAGATTCATAAGAATTGGTAAACTGCTGAGAGTTTTTCCCACCTTTACCTGACAGCAGTGTCAGTAATAAAGCTGTTTAAAATACCAGCTTTGGTCAGTTGATATTTTCTTATGAAAAGGCTAATCTAACTTATTACTGTATTGATTGTTACAACACTGTTACTGTGACTGAATGAAGGGAAACTGGGCAGGTTGACTGCAGGATAAATGATTTTGATTGGCTAAGGCAGACTCATGTCCCGAGTATTCACTGTATAAGAGAACTGGACTGAGTGACCCCACCCACCCTCATTCCAAACAAGAAGCTCCTGCTGGCTCCAAGAAGCCAAAACCCCATAGACTTCTGGAGAAATAATCAGCTGTTATTAGTCCTTCTGGTTGTCAGAATAATTACTGTTCTTACTCTGAAACGTCTTTAACAAGTTCTCGTCAACCATCTTTTAAATGATAGTTTTTTTTTTCTGTAGCAACTTCTGCAAGTTACAAACTGACCAATCAGATGCCTGAATAAACAATAAACATTTGAGGCGTTTGACAGATTCTCCCAGGCCTGCTCTCAGTGGAAGGGGCGTGGTCTTCTTCATGCTTTCTTCAGACGGAGAGAATGGTTGACCAATTCGGACCAATCACTGTTTGCTGACATCTGGTTTTAAACATGATGTCTGTTTGGTGGAAAAATACTCCCTGAACTGACTTCATTTGGTGGGAAGCAGATGTAAGCTGCTAGCTGTGGGTGATGTCACGCTGGATCAGCTCAGAAAGGTGGAGATATGAGAACTACTTCCAGACTTTTGTCCACACTTCATGTCACTTTAATGTTACCTTTTGTTGTGAACAAAATTGTTGGAAGTTCAGGTTGTTAGATTTATTCTGTAGTAAGACATTTTATAATCTTTAGCTGCTTATTGAGTCACAATGAAAACACTTGAAGTGTTTATTCATTGAAAATTACTTGTGAAAACTGATTAGAAAAATATTCATTTTTGAGACAGAAATTTATTTTTTACAGTATATTAAATAATTACTGGTAACAAGTTATTTTTCATAAAGAGAAACTCAGTTACTAAGTTTATTATGCTTTGGATCAAGAAGCAAGTAACCAACGACGTATTAAAGTGGCGTTACTAATGGATGGAAATGTTACAATTTTACAAAGTGAGACTTTTCTCCTTTAACTAATAGTTGTGTTTGTGACTGTAGGAGGAAATTCTCCAAACCACATTAAATGTCCACAGATGCTGAACAACACAACTAATGAGGGTGCATGCAAACAGAGTTATGAAGTTAAACAACTTGATAATATTCCTGTGATTGTGTTGCCTCTGGTCGAGGCTGCTAATGATAGTCTTAGTACCTGGATGTTCAGCACAGCAGCTGCAGGAGAAGATGACGCCGGCTCTGAGAAACTCTTTCACAGACTCCAGTCATAGCTGATGTGAAATCTGAATTCTACTATATTCTACTGGTTCATTTTAAATCCTAAATGCTTCACACTAAAGACTGAGTGTAGTGAATATTCTGTTATTATTCATCTGATTAACACCTGTCAATAATATCATTTACTGAGTCAGTTTGTGTTGCCGTTCCACAGCAGAGGGAGCATTTTTGTACAGCACTCTGATTAAGAATTTTTCCATGTGCTCCTCCGTGACAGATTAGACCCGGTCTGCAAAGTGGCCAGAAGAATCTAAAAATAAACAGACGCTCAGACCAGCAGTAAGGTTGCAGCCGAACTGCACATTAACTGCCCACACTGGGAATTAATGAACAGCATTTATGAAGTCCGACTTTTAATCCAAAATGGCTGAATGTGGAGAGGCAGTCTGTATCGAGTGAGATAAAAGTTGTAATCCAAACGCCTCAGGCATCTAGCTGGGTAATTAAAAAAAAGTTTGAAAAATCTATTAATAAACCTTTAATTAAAAAATACATTTTTAATCTCTCAAGACCTTTTCAATTGACATTTCTAACAGGATTTGGTTGCTCGCCTGAAGCGCCAGAGTGTGGCTGCTGCACTGAAGGATTCGCAGCTAACCTGGTTGAGCAGTGCAGACGACCACAGACAGCAGGTCAGGCTGGATCCAGAGCTCCGCCCACTGTGGTCTGATACATGTCAGAGTCGTCCTCAAGCTTTGAGAACGAGCAGCGACACTGACTTTGAGTCACTGTTAATTTGAATCTGCAATTTCTTCAGCACTTTGAGCTCAGGCTAATGACAGCATTCATAGATTACATGTCACCTCTTTTTTAGCTTGGAGTGATTTTCTAGAACATCCATTTTCCAACCATGAGGACAAACAAAATGAATCAGAACAGAGAAGAGAAGAAAACATGAGATTAAACAGAAATCAAAAACCACTCAGCGCGCACGTGAAGCCAATCCTCCGTCCAGGTAACGTGTGAGGAAAGACATTAAGGTTTGTGATGGACCTCACTGCTCTGAGGCACAGATGCCTTCTTCTCCATCCCGCCCCCAGCCTCAATCCACACAAATGCTAATTTCATTCTGGGGTTGTTTCAGCTTCAGGGTGTCCTCCAAAAAGTACCGTCCACTCGGCCGCCGGTGTTTGGAGCTGCAGAGGTTGCACAGACATGCAGGCTCATTAACATGGGGTGTAACCTGGAAAGTGTGAGTGCTCCAGTCTAATCCAGTCTACAGACATGATACAATCTGACAAGCAAACATGACTGTCAGGACCTGTTTAATGTTTAAATGAATTCTTCTCTTTCACACATTTGGTGAAATAATCTGGTTGTTAATGGGTTGTTTGAGTTCTGGCCTTGACAATGAGAGGCCCTCAGGCACAATGCTTCATCCCATGCTGCCTCCAGTGTGTGAACAGGTCTGTATGAAAGCATCTGCTGAAGGAATTCTACAACTCTTGGTGGTAAAAGTGACTCCAGATTGAAGGCAGACAGGTTTTCGTTAAGACAGATTGTTATATTACAGTTCATGTCAGCGTTTGATCAGCTATGAACCATGTGACAGCTTGCTAGGTCACCTGACTGCTACCACCATCCGAGTCATCAGAGAGCAGCGAGGTTCTCCGTCTTACAGGGTTCAGGTCAACACCAGCTGTGCACACAACTGGAATCTGACATTGGACTGATGATCTGACAGCTTCTGGTCTTTAATGTGTACTACCATCTGTAATCACACCCATGTTGATTAAATGATTAGTGCTATTCTGATCCCCATTAGTGATGATCTTTTGGTAAAATGACCCGATGTATTTAGACCCCAAAGCAACATTTTTCTTTTCTTTGCAAACGTTTTAGTTTGGTAAAGAGTCAGATGTAATGTGATGGAGTTTTTGTTTTCTTCGTGCTGGTCTGCATTTCTGCTTCAGTTTAACAGGCAGACAAATTCCTGGTTATCAACTTCTGTGTGCTTTACTTAGTTTGGGATACTTTTGTGCGTGCATGTTTTGTTCCTGCAGGCTTTTTTTTAACCCACAAGTCTGAATGGAACAGCGCTGGAGGAACCTGAATAAGAAAGCAGCCGTGCCTGGAGAGTTTGCTGTGTTGCATGCGGCACAGTTGCTGCAGGTTTTCCGGCCTCAACTTTTATTAAATACATCAAATGCATCAAGGATGAGGAAAGAAAGCGGCTTTCAGTTGTAATACGGCAAGGTGAGGGAGACAAAACACTTGTGGAGGAGAATGGAAATGGGTCAGGACACATATAGACTCTGTGCTTCTGCTGGGTTTCCTCTTTGTGTTACTATGGTAACATACCCTATCTTGCTACCTAGCTCTCCACCTGTCTTTAAAGCACACACCCTCGCAGCTCTGCCACAGGTTATGCACCTGAACGCACTGATGCTGCTCCTGTTCTGCAGAACCAACAACACCTCTTCACAGTGAAGTTACAACTGCTGGTACAAAATGTTTTAGTGTTTGGGAAGGAAACTTTGGTCAACATGCACACAGACTGCTTGTGACTATTCTGACACCAAGATGGACTTGCAGTGATCAGAGGATACAAACAAGGAAGGAGGTGAACAACGGGTAAATTCATCTGACCCAAAGGTCGGAGTTTTTTTGTTTTCAGACTCAACCTGCTTGTGGATGCTGAAAGTGAAAACTCGCAAACTTCATTTTAGAACTAGGAAGCGTGTCCCCTATTTTCAGCACACAACAGTTTTCCAAATATGGATGAAATATATCCCGGATGCCGGAGCAGCAACTTCTATGGTGGAATCTCATTAGCATTGTAATAGCTTCCAGGCTCATTTGCATTTTGCCGTGAGTGAATTTTCTCTCACTCTTTTTCTTCATCGCTGCTGGATGGAATAATAATAATGAAAAAAAAAGGAATTAAAACTTTAAAGCACCATATTTTATTTCATTATTTAACTTAGAAAATTGAAAAGCTCTTTTCAATTATGTTATTTCCTCATGTTGGTGACAAATGAGTCTTCCAGTTGTGTCAAGCAATTATAGCAAGACACACAGAACTACAAACTAATATTTGCACACAGGGATGACAAATTAGTGTAAATAGATTAATGCAGGGAGAGGATGCTTTTAGTTCTTTTTCAGAAATAGCTCAGAGAACACATTCCTATTTCTGGATATTTTTAAGCTTATGTGTCTAAATGCAGTGACAAGAAACCACTACAGACCTTTCAAAAACAATGAAAATGCCAGAGACGGACCACATGACTAATATAGCTGTTCTGTTTAAAGTTCATCAAATGTCAAACTACATATTTGAAGTGATTAGGCAGACTTTAGTGAGCGCGTACCTGTCCCTGTGCAGAGCAGAGGCAGGCTCAGTCCTCGTTTCTCCGGCTGAAGCTGTGCAGCTCAGCCAGCAAAGAGTTAATATTTTCAACCAGTTCTGCCTCTGACACACATGCACACACACGTGCACGCTCATATCCCCACAACCAATCACCCCTGCTCACTCTCAGACACACGCACACAAAAAACGCACACACACATCCCATAATTCCCAGCACCACAGCCCTCCCCTCCTCCTCCTCCTCCTCCTCCTCACCCACCATCTCCTCCCGCGTCCCTGGGCTTCCACCCCCCACCCCCCCACACACACCACTCCTCCTCTGTTCTCCATCTCTGCCCCCCCATCCCTTCCCTCCTACACCACCTCCCCCCTCAGGTCAGTTAATAAGCGAGCCTGAGCCTGTGCCTCAGCTCGGCTGTCTGGAGGACATGCAGAGCAGTGTCTCCTGGGAATTGGCTCATGCAATATGCTGCTCCACCGAGAGAATGGAATTTTACCCTCGCTAGGGCTCCCAGCCGCACTGCACAGCAGGAAACCTGACAGACGCGCACATGCACGAGCCTGCACGTCAACACATGCTGCAGGTCAGCACACAAACATTCTCAAAACAATGTGATCCCAGGAGTGTATTTGATGAGATGTCTCCCCATCCCTTTAAGTAAAGTGACCACTACCTAAGAAAAACACTTCTTTTCTCCCTGAATCATCAAGAAGCCATCATTAACTTAATGGCAACACAGTCTTGGGGGACATGCGGTGATAGTCTGTGATGCACAAAGCCTCCTTTTCACTCTCACAAAGGTAAACACAGGCGCTCCTGAGCGCAGGGACATCGGTGGGTACAGTGCTGCTAATGAGTTGTCCTACAGATTCAGAAACACTGGCTTTTTCTCACTTCTGCCTTAACTTCTAGTGTTGAGAAAGTCAAAGCCCCCCACCCCGCCCGCTCCCTCTTCACCTCCTCTGTTCACTCCTCAAAGCCACAGCTCCATCTATTGGTTTCCATTTGTTATAAGCATCCAAAAAGTAAAAAAAAAACAGATTTTTTGCAAATGATCCTTTAGCACAGCTACATTATGTTTGACTTATTAAAAACAGAGATGCTCACAAGCTTTAAATGAACTGTGGTATTAAAAATGCTCTGTGTTTTAATAAGAATAGAGGCTCTGAATTATCCCTCAGGTGAGCTTTAACCCTCTGTTTCTTCTGGGGAATTCTTCTTGTTTTCGTATGAACGTCTGTAAATGTGTCCCGTTTGGTTTCAGAGAACAAAATGACATGGGGCTGATGAATCATGCCGCCCAGCATTGCTGAGAATGATTCATGGCTCCAACAGGGCTGTGTTCGTCCTGGAAAATCACTGCTCACTGCATCCAGCCAGCAATGTGCAGGAAGAGACTTACACTTTCTTCACTTTTTCAAATCATATGTGCATTTAGATCGTTTATAGTTTGGATAAACTCCAGTGTGTCGGTTTACTCTGTAATGTGTAGAGTAAAATGATCTAAAACTCCCCAAATAACATGATCCACCTGGAACCAGCATGTGAATCTGGACCTCAGCGCCGTCATGCACAGATTATTGCAGAACCTAAAGCAGAAATGTTCATGAAACGACCCAGTGACGGGTTGGTGAAGAGCAGCAAGCAGAGAAGAAATGATAACAGACTTCTGTCAGGGTAATTGGACCTTCTTCATTCATCGCAGTAATTTGTTGTCCCCAGACTTTGTCTCAACCATTCATAACACTGACTCATGAAGGGGTGAAAGTATTAATATTAATTATCAACTAAAAGCGAACCTTCAGCATGTCCACGAAAAACATCGGGATGGTGCAGAAGCTTCAAAAAAGAACACCAGTGCTCTTTTCACATTGTAAATATTTTCCATCTGCAGCATGTGTGAGGTGTAGCACACAGGGGTTATCATTCTAATTATTTTTCTTCCCTCTCTAATGGAGCAGCTCTGCTGGAAAAGCCCGGCCTGTCTCCGCTCAGGCTGTTTGAGGTGCAGCGCGTCGAGGCAGCAGCGCTCTCTTTGGGATTTAGCCTTTCAAAAGTCCTCATCAGATTTGCAGCGCAGACGTACTTCTGCTGCCTGCCGCCCCCACATCTCCGCCCCCCACCCCTTTCACCCATCTCCCTATCCTTCAAACTGCACCCCCAACTCCCCATTTATCCTCCTTCGCCTGCTCTCTCTGCTCGCTCTGCTGCAGATGTTTTAGGGATGTTTTCTGCTGCGGAGCATCAACAACACGGCCCTCGCTCGTGGATGTGGCGTGGAGCTGGCCAACAGCTGATGAGGCAGACGTCAGCATGAATGGCAGCCAACATTCCTCAGACGCTGGCAGGTCACGGAGAGGTTAGTCCCATGGCTGCTGAAGTGCACAGTGGGCAGGATCCTAACTAGCCACCCTGTAAGCATAATTGACCTAGATAAGAACCTGTGAGGAAATTTGAAAGACCAGCAAAAATAAATAGAAATGGGACCGTATCTGCTGGTTTTGGGGAAGTGCTTCTGATATAACTGCTCTAAACCGCCCAACTCACTACCTAAAAAGAGAGAGAGTATCAATGACTTTGATCAGAATGCCGTTATCTGTGACAGGATTGTGGTCAGATCTAAACACTGCCATCAAAAAGGATTTTAAAAGTAAATGATGATTATGTAGAAATCAAAAAAGTTTATTTAAATCCAGAAGAACAGACCATCTCAGTGAGTTTTTACAGAGACACACCAAATATCCTGGATTTTTTTAAAAACTGATTTTATTCATTTGTATCAAAAATCTTTTTGTTTTTTTGGCAAGTAAAAACAAACCTACATGAAGACTGTTTTACCTGACAAAAATATGACAAGCCCAGCCTCTTCAATGACAGATGCTAACACATTTTGGATGTTTGTCCACTATGCCAATTCAAATCAATTTTATTTATATAGCCCAATATTGCAAAACATTTTTGCCTCATTGGGGTTGATGCCAAAAAAATTCCATCTGTGGCGGACTGAAGCAAAGAAGTCAAGGAACCATTTCACTCTGTGAAGGGTGTCTATTGTGTCAATTCTCTAGACTCTTTTAGCGCCACATAACTGTTTTCTTCTCTGATGGGGGGACAGGGTCGGTTTGTAGGCTAACAGAAAAAGTGCAACAATTACAGTCTAAACACAAACATTTACGGTTTTCCAGAAAGCCACACATAGCCAAATTTTAAATTATGTATTTCTGTAATCTTCATGAAAAAAAACATTACCAAACATTTTAAAAACTAGATATATAGCAATACCTGCAATAATGCTAGTGTGAATGCTGTAAGCTGAACGTGGCTGCTGAAGATGCTGAAATTGATAACTAAAAAGGCTGAAGCTAATAGCTAAAAACGCTTCAGTTGATAGCTGAAATGGCTGAGGCTAACTACTTAAAAACACTGAAGCTTATTGCTAGCTAAAATGTTAGCGAAATGCCAAATTAGCCTAAAAGAAAAATAAAAAAAAAAAGAATCAAAATTTGATTAAAAAAGAGCATGTAGCTGAAATGTTAGCTAAATACCATATTAGCCTAAAAAAAAGTTTAATAATAATATGGAAATAAAGAAAAGGTGAATCACTTTTAAACCAATAAATATTCTCTCCTCTCCCGTCGTAGTTCAGACTGCAGAAAGGTGGAATAAAAAGCCACGTACCACATGGGTCTCGATCGGCGTTTCTGATAGTGTGTGTGGAGGCGGGCCGTAGTTTGGGGTCCCCTGGTCTATAGTGATACTTTGAGAGAACAAAGTTTGGTTTTGACTGCTGAGTGGCCTTGTTATGCTTTTGAACTTTTATTATGAAAGAGATTCTCAGAAAACCTGAGAAAATCTCGACATTTTTACTTTATTTAGGACATTATTAATTCAAAAATGTAGTCACTTTTGAAGTACAGCTACACCCTCTTTTCTGTCTTTGCTAGATAATTATTGAATCCCAGTAAAGGGAAATGTTTGCTCTGTACAGTCAGTCAACCTTTAGTGAATAAAAGATTGCTGCTGTACAGGCTGTGGTTGTTAGCCAAAGTTTCTTCCCTCACTACTACAGATCTTCAGGAGATCTGTGCCAGGGTTTCTTGTCCTGATGAGGTGACCATGGACACAAAAGAAACATATTTCCCCCTGATTGAAGATTATGGGTAAACCTAATTGTGCTCCGCTGCTGTTGGTTAAACTTGAGCTTCACTGCGGTCTGTGATGACCACCACAGGTTCCTGCAGCTCTTATCCTAAAAGCAGCTGCAGCCTGGAGCTGTCTGACCTCACAAGTCATTTTAAGACTCCTTACACCCAATGATAACCCAGTCCAAAATGTGACAAAAATGTTCTCTGTTGATCTATACTTGAAAAATAAAATAAAACAAATGAAAACAAAACCTGTATGCAAATGTGAATTACATTTTTGTCAGAAAACAAAAACCAAACAATGCAAAACAAAGAGAAATATTTTATTCCACTTCAACTGAACTAATAAAATACATAATAAAAAGAGGTACTTTCTTTGGCCTGCAAACACAAATGTCTGTGAATCCAACATGCCTGCAGTTGTCTATATTTCCCTTCTAATTCTTGAATAAAAATGGATTTTTAGTTTGGGAGGGAATTCCAGCTTCCCTTTTATTTAAAACAACACGGTAAAATATGTAATGTTACAATGAACAACATCACAGACCTGAGGAGGAAGCTGAACAGCAGCCACCCAGAATTCTATTATTATTATTATTAATAATAATAAAAGTAATATCAACATTTGTTTCAAACATGTTAATAGAATTCAATATGACACAAATAGTTGATAGTAACCGTGCTGAGAGTAATAGCAGCAATGACAAAAATAATACTGACAAAGGTTTGAAAGGGAGCAGGCAGAAGCTCAGCCCCTTAAAGAAAGAAAAGAAAGTAAGACTAAATAAAACAAAACAAAAGCAAACAAAATACTATTAAAAGTAAAATAATACAAAACTACACAAAAATTTCATTTCCAGCATTTTAAATAAAAATAATGTCATAATAATGTTACAACACTAATACTGCAATGTCCATATATTTCTCTATGTTACCTGCACGACTTATTAGTGTGTTTGAACTTTAGGATGTTGTTGTTCTGAATCTAAGCTGTTTCAGATTTTTTGGTTCGCACACAGAGACAATCAATCTCCTGCCACTGCTTCGTGCTAATGGTAGTTTAAAGTTTCCAGTTGCTCTAGTTTATGGGAATTTTCTTTGATTATAAATAATTTCTGCATATTGTCTGGTTATAAGACATTGAATGCCTCATACATTGATGATATTGTCTGATATTGTTTCAAATCCTGTCATTTTAATAATTTTTTATAATTCAGTTTGTACAAAGAAGTTGGTTAGTACGTTCTAAACACCTGCTTTGTGACACATCCGGATGGTTCATTTTTGTAGTGAAGATTCATACTTAAAACCTCACTACAGTAGGTGAGCTAGGGGATCACTAAGGAGCAGTACAAAGTATACAGATAATTTGTTTTGGGTTTACATGTGTCTAACGTGTTTTCCATGATAGTTTACTGTCATAATATATCATGATTAATTTATAATTATTAATCTTAAAACATGTTCTCTTGTACTGTTTCAGTTAGGAAACCATCAACCATTTTTTGTTGTTGTTGAATATTTTCCTTGTGGCTAGCACATATCACAGTTTCAGTTTTATCGAAGTTTATTGATAAATTATTGCAATTTTAAAATATTTAGTTCTGACTTTATAATCTTTATAAGATAGGAATAATTGTCATCACTACAGAAAATATTTGTGTCATCTGCAAACAGAATATTTTTAAATCATATACAGTAGTTACATTTAATATGTCATTAATGCAGATGATGAATAGTTTTTGTCTCAATACAGAGCCCTGAGGCACACCACATGTAGTTTCAAGATTACTTGAAGTATATTGATCAATGTTAACATTCTGTACCCTTCCTGTTAGATAACTTTATATCCACTTCCATGTTTTTCCTCTTATTCCACATGAAACCATATATGAAGATGAGAGAAAAAGGAGCTAAAATCATGAAATATTACAGTTGATTGAAATAAATGTCTGCAAACCCAGCACCATTCACAGAGACAGTCTTTACTTTGTTGATTTCATCCAATTTCCAAAATAACAGTTTTGCTAAACAAACATGAGCATGAAAGTTGTTACTTTAAAGACCCGCTCTGAGGAAAAGGTGTTGTTAAAATGTTCTTGTTCATTTTTTCTCCATATGGAAGACATCCACATAATACATAATACAATAAAGAAAATGAGAAATTACATAAGAAAATTATTTCAATTCACATAAGAAAATGAAGATGAAATTAAATATCTGAGTATTTTTGTTTTCAAATGGTTATGAATAATTAGCTATGCTACAAGCAAACCTGCAGCCATGATGGGTGGACCACAAGCTCCCTGCTCCGCTCCATTCTGATACATCCACTTACCGACAAACCGTCTTTGTTTTCCTCGTTCAAGCTGGCATCTGACTCAAAACTGTACGGCTGGATAGCTCGGATATTGCTCGCCATTCTTGTTTGGTTTGGGATGTGAGGGATGTTTGCTAGTGGAAGAGAGTGTAAACAGATGGATGATGAAAAAGGGGAGCTGGCAATCTCCGCCCCAAAAGTCCCGCCCACAACTTGGA
Organism: Oryzias melastigma; assembly: GCF_002922805.2. Taxonomy (NCBI): domain Eukaryota; kingdom Metazoa; phylum Chordata; class Actinopteri; order Beloniformes; family Adrianichthyidae; genus Oryzias; species Oryzias melastigma. The sequence goes on from NC_050513.1 coordinate 21,679,715, forward strand.
GATGACTTTCTGATGAACCGGTGCAGAATATGACCTAGAAAATGATTCAGGTTTTTAGATTTTGGATTTGAAAAACGGCATAATCATAACTAAGATCAGTAGGAAGGCTTTGAAAATAGGTCAAATGAGGATTGGAATGGGACTTTAAAAAACATGATTGAATACTGAAGACATATGAAGAAAAAAAAAGCAAAAAAGAAGAAGAATTTTTTAAATATAATTTTGAACAACACACATCTTACGGAGTGAATAGCTATTGTTTTACTTTCAACTCCATCCCAGGAGAGAACTTAGCATGTTCTCAGGTAAAGCAAGAAGCCTCAGCTGTTAATGGATGAGATGTTTCACTACAAGTTTAAGAACTTGACCTCAGATAATCTAGTGAATGAAATCTTCACTAAACGTGATTTTAAATGACTCTTTCTTTGCTCTTCAGACTTTTATGTCTTTCTCTCAACTTCGTTGAAATGATATAATGCAGAAAGAAAATTACACATTAACTTATTTTTTCTTCTTCAAATATGCGAAAAACCACAAAACTAAAGAAAGTAAAGAGTTTTCTGAATTCGTGAAGGAAGATGTTCTTGTTGCACCAGATTCGCTGGTTTGAGCAACATTATGGTTTAGAGAGAACATTATCACAGAGGAAACGGCAGTAAAGCTTGAATTCTTCTTACCTCAGAGTGAAGGGAGCCAAGGAAGCTATGGACCAGACTCGTCACCCCGGCAACCGAGCAGGCTGGTCTTCCAGAAATAAGTTAAGTGAGCACAACTTCTGAAATGATGCAGTGAGTGGAGCAGAGGCCTGTTTCCACATTTTAACTGCAAATCATTTTACATGTGTCTGTCACATGAAGTTATGCTCATCAGATGAAAGTCGGACAGACAGCCGGGTCCAGCCAGCAGTGAACATGGATTCAACCTGATGAGAAAGGAGACTTGTGGGACAGGAGGATCTTCACATCCTTCAAATGAAGCTCAGATGTATTTTAGCTGCTTTACTCCGTCTGTGCGTTCAGATTCTTTCATGCACCAAATTCTGATCAGTCCTCACAGATCAGTGGGTGTGTGTCAGTGTGGGCTAATCAATAATAATCTGTGTCTTCTGGGTTTTAATAAAATGTGTGACATATTTTTTCCTTAAACAGGTTTCTTGCAGAGTGACATTGATGGGAGACTAAACTTGATGTTCAGGAGAGAAAGAAAGAAAAATAGCTGGCTGTGCTGCTACCATCCCCCATCTCGTAGGCATGGCAGCAGCATCGCACACATGCGCCTGCACACACACAAACACACTCCAGCTCATGGACACACATTCACAAAGATACACACTGAGCACACATCACGGTACGCACACACAGCCCATCTCTCAGCTACCTGATGTGAGGCGGAGAGAATATTCCAGAAACCAAACACAATGAGTTTTCTTCTGCTCCTATTCTAAACAGGAAACCACACTGCAACAGCCCTAATTCCAACCAAACCAGTCCATGTTCCGTCTGCGCGGCTGCTCCGAATGTGTCCAGGATCCTTACGGAAAAGGAATCAAAGTTTACAGCCAACATTCAGAGCAGCATTATTAAGAGTTACAGGAGTCCGTGTTTGGATGGAGGCAAAGCAGCGGAGGGAAAACTCGCCGGGGTTCCGCCCTCACTGCACCAGCACACACTCATCCTCAGCTGCCTCTCGTTTAGTGATCAGAAACATCTTAAGAACATTCTAGTTCAGTCAGATCTGTTCTGTGTGTCCTGGAGAGAAGGAAGCAGCAGTGAAGCAGGCTGAGGCGACGTGCTTTGTGTTCCCTCGCTTTAAGGTGTGGTCATGCACATCTTCAACAGGAGAACTGCAACAGAGCAACCAGAGGATAACTTTGGGCCGGTCTATGGTTCTCAGTTATCTTGCAATGTGCTGGGAATTTATTCTTACTTTTGTTTGTTCCTGAAGATGATTTCATTGTAAAAACAGGAGGTTTCTGTGTGTGAACAGAAGCAACAAATATTCAACCAGGGTTCCTTTATTTGAGCATGCAGTCTTTTGAAAGTAGTAGAATTATTATTTCTCCAAAAAGTTAAACCTTTGGATTTTTTTTAAAAAAAGAAAAAAAAACTTTTAGTGATAGTAAGAAAGATGTCATTTAAAAAAAAAAAATGATTTTTTTTTTTTTTATCTTAAAACTATTTTTTACAGAAGTCACTACTGCATGAATTTAAAATCCATCCAGGAGTAAGTCTTTGTAGCAATCAGCTGGTTCTGACAGGTTCATGCATGCTGGGTGGAAATTCCTCTGCTGTTTGAGAAGAACTCTTCTCATGGGACAGATTATTAAACTAAACGGTATTTGCTGCATTTTGTTCCCCATTCAGAGCTTCACAATAGTCCAGTGGACACTAGTGTTGAAACACAAATATCAGACACTATTTGACAACACCGAGGAAGCTCCACTCCAGACTCCCGGGGCTTTCCTGAGGTTGGACATGTGTGGGTTAAATGCTGAAAAGCTCAGATGTTCAAATCCTGCTCATCCATAATTACTGCCATCATTTCCCAACTGCCCTCTCTGCAATCACTCTGCTCTACAGCTGCGCTGAGGACGGTTCGACATGTTTATGCAAACGTACAGATGAATGCACATAAATCCATATATCTGGACACGACGTGCTGAAATGTGCTGTGAAGTCATTGTGCAGGATCCCGCCTTTTGTTTATGTTGCTTAGTAACAATCAAGTTTTAAAACAGTCTGTGTAGGTGGAGCTAAAGAATTGATTCAGTTAACATAAAAAAAGTTGCTTATTCCAGTCCAGTAGATCGGGTTGTAAATGAGCACAAACAGCAAATGAAATGATCAGTACAAGGAGGTAACTATTCAGTCAGGATCAGAACTTGAGGTGTGTCAGCACCATAGACCGTACAGTCAGCTCTGAAATAATTCACCAAATGAGTAAATGTGAATAACACTGTTCTTTGGGCTCCTGTACATGGTCTCATTACCTCCCGGGGAAGGAAGCAGTGATCACTGAAGGAGCTGCAATGTTCTTCCAAACTCAGGAGATTCTGAATGTTCCCCCCGTGTTCACATTACAAACATTCAGTGTGCACGCCTCAGGGTGCAGGGGAGCCTGTAGAAGGTTTTAGGTTTTAAACTCTGGCATGGTAAACCTGTTTGGTGAGCCTTCCTGGTGTAAGAGAATGGTGTGGAGGGGATATGACAGCTGCAGGAGCTCCACAGACAGTAGACTGGGAGGGAGCTGTACCTGTCTGCTGCTTGCGGAGCTAAGTATGTGACAAACATTTAAGAATTTTTAAAAAGTTGCAGCAGAGAGGAGCAATAGTTTCCTCTTTCATTGAGGTGCAGAGTTTGTTTAACCTTTTACAGGTAATGCTATGCTGTGACATGAGCTGAGAGCAGCATCAGACACTGAGGACATCTGATCGATCACTTCTGATGTCATAGTATGGAAGAATTTGAGACTCATAATTCAAAATAAAAGTACATACTGGAAATGTTTTTTCATTTTCAAAATGTAACTGCATTACTTGTCTCTTAAATTAATGAAAAAGCAATTCTCCAAACGGCTTTTTATTTTCTTCTTCAACAATATTTTTATCCACAATTAACTGGCGTTTTTTTTTCTTCTTTTAACTCTGAGAAAAGCGGTATACACAGATTTGTTGCTCCTACTGAAGCTCTCTGGCTGCAGCCAACCTCCTGGTGACCAGAAGAGCTCACTCGCTCAATATGCCAGCATACACCCATATTGGGATGTGGGGCTACCTCATGCTCCATCCTCTAGAACTTTGTGATATTTTGCTTATTATTCTCTACATAAGTCAATGAGAATGGCATGTTGTTTGGACAAACCAAAGCAGAGGAGCACTGACCTCATCGTGGTGCACCCCTTGGAACTACTAAGTCAAACTGATTTATGAGACGCTTCTTGGGCGGCAGGATGTGACAACGAAAAAGCAGTCTTCATTGTCTCTGTGACTTTAAGTATGTCACAGAATGAGTGGTGTTGAAGATGAAAAGGAAAAAGGCATTTGGAGAATTGTTTTTTCATTTCATTTACGAGACAAGTAATGCAGGTGCATTGTGAAAATGAAAAAAGGATTTCTGTTTATACTTTTTCATTTTTAAATTTGATATTTTAATTTAATTTTGGTACAAATTCACCAGAGAACTTTTTGAAAATGAAATATCAAACGCCATTTTCTTTATCATTTTAAATGAGTTAAAGAATGAGCAATGTTGAGGCAGAAAATGAAAAAGCCGTTTGGAGAATCGTTTTTCCATTTCATGACAAGTAATGCAGGCAAGTTGTGAGAATAAAAAAGCATTTCCAGCATTGACTTTATTTTGAATTATCAGTCACAAACGCTTCCATACATGGGAACGATTGTGCTGTCTCACATGAAACTAAATCTCTTGTCTATTGGATTTAAACAGTGAAATTTTTCCTGATAATTTATTTGTTTTTATTTATTTTTTTTATCATGAAAATGCTGTCTTTAAAAGAGCTGACATGAACCTTGAACTCTTAAAGGGGTCATACCATGAAAATTCTACTTTTTGAGCTGTTAAGTGCATTATACTATTCATTCCTCACTATAAACAACTCCAAAGTGGTATTTTGATCCGTTCATGATTACTGAGTAATCCTCTAAACACCTGTGTTTTCTCCTGTTGAAGATCTGCCACAGCTTAAGATGAGGTTGCATCTTCAATAAATTCCAGCTCAAACAGTTGTTTGTTACTTTAGACGCATGTTGTTTTATGAACCAGTGAAAGCAATGGCCAGGGCTACTAAAGGCAGAGATATGGTATGTGCATCCATCTTTAAAAACAATTTGGATACTGTTTATTTTCATGGGAGAAACAAAGAAAGAAAGACTCTAGAATGACGTCATGAAATGGGCGGGACCCACACAGAGCAGCAGGCGGAGCTTCAGGAATCAAGTCGTTTCACTTCCGTGTAGGAAAAAACTCACGAAAAATAAATAATATTTTACAAATAATGTGTTTTTTTTTGTGTGTTCCAAAGGTAATATATGATCATATATTTGGATATAGTTCACTCTGAAAGGCTTAAGAAAATCATGGTAGGGCCCTTTTAAAACCTTATTTTAAAAAGATGAGTTATGGATTCAAAGATTCCTAGCATGTGTCCACTCCTGCAGTTGTGTAACATTTATCAGTTGTTTGGGGTCTCTACTTTTGTTGTCATTGGTTTCTAAAACAGATTTTTTTAAGATTTTATGAAAACAAAAAGAAAATGACAAGCTGTGTATGAAAAGCATTGTAGGCTGATAGCTTTTAATACGTAGAAATAACACAGAATATTTACAGTAATGTGTCATCATTTTCTCCTTAGTTTAGTCAAAATAAAGACATATTTAGGATAAAACACTTTGACAATACACCTCATGAGTTCGGTTTAGAATCTCTGAGTCCTGCTGGAACACATGACTCATCAAAATATGCTCTTTGTTTGGATTATTCATTGTTTAAGGGAGTCTGATCGAATTTTCCAAAATTTGCTTATGACACTTACAGCATACTACAGGATTAAAAATGTGAATATTTAAGTGGACTTTCTGTTGACCTGTAGTGCATATCACAAAAAATAAAAATCACATTTAGGCGAATAACATCTTTTTCTAAAAACTCAGTACAACAATTAATCAACATTTGAACCACACATGCTCACATTATTGGAATAATACAGTATACTGTATAGAGACAAAAAAAAAAAGAATTGCTAAAGAATATTAGACCTAAGTAAAAAAGAATTTTAAAATTCACCAAAATGACAAACTATTTCAAAACACCAGGGTGGAGGGTTATGTCAGTGAAGTTTGACTGCAGAGCCTTTTTTAAAACATGCACGTACACAACTTACACAGGTCACATGCACTAAAATAACCTGAATAAAAAGGGATGGACCCCCCCCCCACCTTCAGGTTTTCACTGATGTTGTAATTTTGCTGATATCAAAAAATCCCAAAGAGGTTTGTCTGTAGAATTCAAAGCTGCTTTTCTTTTTGAACATAAGATAATATTAAATAGTAAAATCGAATTGACGCTGTTTTTGGGTGAGAAATGTTTGTTAACCCTTTAACACCTGAGGCGTCATCAGTGACGCTTAAACACAAACTTTGTAACATGCTGTAACTTTTCAACAGTTAACCTGATTATTCCTGTAGATTCTGAAGGAGAAAAGCGGAATCTACAGGAATTACATTGATTCTGTTAATGGCTGAAAAGTTTCAGTAAATCAATGAACATAAGTCCGGTGTTAAAGGATTAATAGTTAAAAAGCACCATGTGACCATTTTTAAATAAAAAAAAAATGAATTTGCTTTTCACCATTTATTCTGAAAAAGAAGTACAAATGTTACAAAAAATTAAAATCACAAGTAAACAGATGAATCTCTTTGTAACTAAAAAAAAAAGAATTTGTATCGTAAATCAGTTCGTTCAAAATTAAAAAGTATTGTGCAGTAAAGTTTGAAGTATTTATTTATTGTAAGTTACACGATTTACCCAACGGCTCCAGTAAGTTCCTGTGTTTATGGGGATCAGACTTTCCTCATCACCTGATAGAGATGCAGATCTCCATCATTACATCATTGGATGACAGCAAACTGAGGACAGTTCTGGGCTCAGCGGTAACCTCACCACACACTCATTCAGCATCACTGACCTCACCACACACTCATTCAGCATCACTGTTTCCTCTGTCATCACTGTTTACCATCCTCCGCCGTGAACGCAGAGAAGGAAAGCTGAGGAGCTGACTTCCTGGACTCTGCTCTTAGAAGGGGTTTAACACTAAAACAAACATCTGTGTCAGACAAAGTCCAGTTTCTTCATCACAAAATTAAAACCTTTGCTGTAATTTATTAACTTTTTGCAACTTTGACAACCTTGCATGATAGAAATGAGCGGCAAAACACGTTGAAATCCAGTTTCCGATAGTGTTTCAGGGCGGAGGAAGAGGTGAGTTTGTGCTGAGGATGTGAGGAAGATGATGAACTTCAAAGACAGGAAGCAGTCCCATAAAAATGAAAAGGAAACAGGTCCCTCGCCAAACATGAAACCCAGAAAGATGCAAATGTGCCCAATGGTGAATTTATTATTCTGAATATGTGGAGAAACAAAGGCTGTGGTGGAAAACAGAGGGAGTGAAAGTGAACTACTGCACCCCCACCCCCACCCCCCACACGCCTCTGACTGCCTGAAGAAAAAAGAGAGAGAGATGGAGAGCGTGGGAGAGAGGAGATGGAGGGAGAGGGAGATGGAGGGAGAGGGGTGGAAAAAAGAGTCAGAGATAGAGGGGGAATGCTGGGCCTTGTTACTTCTATTTTTTCAAAGCAATGGCATCCTGTGTTCTTGGATGTTTCGTTGCCATGACAACCGTAACTTGGTGACCTCTTTATTTCTACCTAATCCTGCTCTGAAATTATGGTTGCTCCACCCTTTTGCCTGGCTGCCCTGATAACATAATCATTGCAAATGAGGAAGGAGCACAGAGAAGAAGAAGAGCACGACGAGCAGAGAGAAGGAAAAGCGCCAGAAGAGTAGAAGAAGAAAAACTGGTCATCTCTGGGCACAGCTTGTTATTGCCACATCACCACAGACCATAACAGATCATGGACACCCTCCTCTGTGCTCCGTCCTAGCCAGTCCTGATTAAACTGCTGATAATAAGGCAAGATTGTTATATGATTGACTTAACAATAAACCACCATGAAAGCTTTATAACTGTATTGATTTTCAGATTGATTGTACATTTACTATACTGAAAGAAAAAAGGCCACATAGCTTGATGTTTGCAAACATAAACACGATAAGTGAAAATACTCTGGGCCGCGGCATGTGTGTGAACAGAGCAGCACAAAAACACCTGAATTATTGATTTCAGAGTTTGATTAGATTTATTTATTGGAGAGGCAAAGAAGCTTTCTGAAAAATTAATGGATTTTTTTCTAGATAAACATGCAAACTAATAAGAAATCCTCAGTCATGACTATTCAATAATTCACTAAATCTGCATATTATTATTGGCACATCTCATTATCCCTGAACACTGTGCACTTTGTTGGCTTATATCACTGCATATATTAGCATAAACAATGAAGAATGGGGGTTCTTTTGAACTGGATATTCCATACACATATGAGTCTTATATATATTTATCTACATGCCACAAAGGCAGACAAATGGCAACTGCCTCCAATGAGTGAGGCAAGGGGGGAGTATCAAAACTTGGCACCAGTGATACTGATGTGTACAGTACTACCGATACTGGGAAAGAAATGTTGGAACTCCATTGTCGGGCTTCATTTTGGACATGTCAATCACTTGCAGGGTATTCTATTCAGTTTTGCTGTAGACTTCTAGCCAGTCATTTCACCTTTTAAGTGAATGTGGACAATCATATATAAGAAAGGGCGGAGCCATGAGGATGAACAGAGCTTTAGTCAAAATACTGTAGGTGAAGCGAGTGAAAACTTTGCTGTAGTTCATAACAAAAGATTCGAATTTAGCAACCTGATGGATACGAGTGATATATATATATATATATATATTGCTTAAAAAGACCCATCATGGCAATGGAATATGTTCTTACTTCATTGAGTGATTACAAAGATGCAGAGCTGCAGTTCAGAATCAAATAAAGCATCTCAGCCACATTCAAGCACTCTCTCATCCGGTGACGCTCCTTTATCACACTTAAATGTTTTAGTAAAATATTGGCTGTTTTTTTTTTTTTTTCTTCCTTTCTGAAGCGCTAGTTTAAGCACTGCTTAGGCGTCAGAACCATTTCAAAAGTATCAGTTCAGCACGAGCACCGGATCCAATCCAAATAGTACTCAACCCTGGGCCTGAGAGCCCAACTCAATGGCAAGAGGAAGGCTCGGGCAATAGTTGTACACAGCCAGTTCTCAGATACCCTGCAGGAATGATAGGATGGCCACAGGAAGAGATGCAGGTGTAAAGGGTTCCATGCGAAGTCCCACACCCTGTGACTGCACGCTAGCCGTAAGAAAGGTGGCAGAGGACAAGTGAGCATCATCAAGCTTGATGCCCCAACTGGCAGTGAATTCCTCAAGCAATGGAGAGCAGAGGACACAGTACTGAAGTACAGATTATCATAAGAGGACAAGCCCCTGCATGAGATGTACCACCAGACCATAAGTGAAGTGGCTGATATCAAGATGTCTTACCAATGGCTAGAAAGGTTTGACCTACAGGACAGCTCAGAATCACTAATCCTGGCAGCACAGGAACAAGCCCTGAACACCAGAGCGATAGAGGCTCAGATCTACCACACCAGACAAGACCCAAGATGTAGGCTGTCCAAAGAGATGCCTGAGACAATCAAACACATAACTGTAGGGTGTAAGATGGTGGTGGGGAAAGCAAACAAGGATCAAATAACAAAAATTGCCCACATTAGTATTGGGCATTTCCACCATTTACCACAATGCAGCTTTACAGCGATGTCTCATGTTCCTCTTGGACTTATGATGATGTTTTGAGGCAGTGTGTTTCACTCTTTCACAAATACATACAGTTCTGCCAGGTCACTTAGAGGTGGGGTCCGATCATCCAGCCTCTGCTTCAGCTGATCCCAGACGTGCTCAATGGGGTTCAGGCCATAGTTCATTGCTGGCCATACAATACGAGACACTCCCAGTTCCTGAAGTCCAGCTGTGACAATTCTGGCACCATGCGGTGGGGAGTTATCATCCATAAACAGAAGTTGGGGGTTTTCTAGAGGAATGGGGACATGATGAAGGATTCTATGATGTCTCTAAGGTAAGAAAGTGCAGTGACTGGACAATCTACAAAAAGGAAATGGGTTTTGTGCTGATTGGTGTTGCCTGTCCGGACTGTTGCACCTCCTCCACCAAAGCAAACCCTTGGGACTATGTTGACTTTGGCATTTCACTCACCTCACCTTCTCCACCATTTTTGATGGCCATCATTTCTGTGCAAAGTGACCCAACACTTAACAGTGAACCGGAAGACCATTACTGCATTGTCCAGGTCACATGGTCTTATGCCGACTACAAACATGCACTGTGGTACCTAATGGTTCCACTGAGCGGTCCAGACCGGACTGGATCCCACCGCTATTTTAAACGTTTTCATTATAAAACGGACCAGCATTAGCTCAGTCTGATTCGTACCATTTTGGTTTTAGGTCTATAGAAAAATGTAATAGAACAGTTAGGGCGGAGCTACTGTAGTCACGTGATGAAATGCATTGATTAGCGGAAAGGTATTACGACAACAGTGCTTCTCCCGACTCAAGATCCAAGCGGAGAGTTTTGTC
>NC_050513.1:21691832-21710771 GCF_002922805.2 Oryzias melastigma
CCATCCATCCATCATCCATTCATCCATCCATCCATTCATCCATCATCCATCCATCCATCCATCCATCATCCATCCATCCATCCATCCAACCAACCAACCTGCTGTATCCCTGTCAGGTTGCTGGAGCCTATCCCTACCACTTTTGGCTGACAGGGTTCCAATCAAGGCATTATGAACACCGGTATTCTTTTTGTAAATAAACCTTCGGTCATGTTGATCAAACCACCAACATTCTCAACAGTGTTATAAAACATTGTCTTCCAAATGTTAAAAGATATCACATGGAATATTTGAAAAAAAAAATTAACTGACTTTGGGTGACAAACGTTGCTTGTCTGAAAATCCTCTCCAAACGTAAGTTTTGTCTTTAGTGCTGCTGTTGATCCAGTTCTGTCTAAACTCATCTCAGCCTCTTGAGTTTAACAAGTTCAACTCTTTATTTAAAGCTTTCTGAAGAGACCATGTCTGTGAAAACCCAAGGTGCATGTTATATTCAGATTTTTCTCTGAGATGAAGACCACCGCATATCTGATTGGAACCCACCAGGGCAGTGCATTCACCAAAGCTTAGTGTATGGCTCATAGATGAATACTCACCCAGTGTTCATCTCTCCAAACTGTGAGCAACATTGACTAAGTGAACTGCAATATTGGTAGTTCTTACTGTGCAGTATTTAATAAGTGCTGCTATTTAAGCTAAAAGGCCATGTGCTACTTCATCTGTGTCCCATAAAGGAATTATTTCAGCAGCACCTGCAGGACATTTGAGTCAGTGGTGACAATAACAACTCAGCTCAACTTGAGCACCAGCTAGTTCCAAAAGACTGCACAGGGTTTTGCAGAATTTCCAGAGTGAACCCTGTCTTCATCTAGAAAGAGCTAGGATAGGCTCCAGCATCCATGTGATCCTGCATGGGACTAATCTGAAAGGGATGATGAACCAAAGGCTCCAACACATGTGTACAGTTGTATCTGAAAATTTTGCTAAGTTCTTTGTAAAACATAGAAACACGGGGATCTCACACAATACAGGAATCATCTGGTGCATTTAGGGGTTTTCCTGCTCTGTTTCATAATGCTGATGTGGTCTTACCTTAGAATTACATTGATTTGAAGAAAAAATAAAATAAAAATGCTTCTCATTTAAAACCGTTTTTTTGTAAATAATAAAAAAAGGGTTCATGTGAGAAATTTAAGAAGTTGTTGACCCCGACCACCTCCACCTTCCACTGCAACCCCCCTTCTTTCACTGAACTTAAACCCTTGATGTAAATCAGAAACAGATGGGTAGGAGGGGGTGTGGGGGAACTACGCTCCCATAAAGGACCATCGGCTTAGAAGACCCTGATCACAGCTCCACCAGAGAAGTAGACGCCATCTGGACAGATGTGTGTCGCGCAGGAACACTGTGTGTGCATCATAATCTGCACGTGAGAGAGGCCTGCACCACTCCCAAGAGGCTTATCTTAGTCCCATCCTGTTGCTTATGGGAACTCTAGAATTGGTCACGTTGTTCATACAGTGTATGGCACAAACACTAACACACACAGATACTCTTACTGACCTGAATTTGTCTGTGCTAGCTCTGACAGGCCTCCTGCTTTTTGGACATGTTCACATATGTTTTACAGCTGCTGCAGAGAACGGGCAAAAAGTATGATGCATCAGAGTAACAACAGGAAGCAGTGAAGACAGTACAAGAGGAGGAAGTGATGTCACAGTGGTCCTGCAGTAGCAAGGACTGTGCTCTGCTGCCTGTCTGTGCTGCACTTGTGACAGTCCTGCTGTGAGTGACAGGGCTGATGAGTGAATGGAATAGAATAGAACAGAATAGAATAGAATAGAATAGAATAGCACTTTTTGCAAAGGGAATCACAAAGTGCTTACCAAAAAGAGCATAAAATCAAATCAAAATGCAGAGAAGTAATAAAAACCAATAATCAATAATAAAACAACTAAAAACACGCCAAAACACAATGAGACATAGTAAAACAAGGGCTGAAATCAAGCAAAAGCTCTCCTGAATAAAAATGTCTTGACCTGGGATTCAAAACACTCAACGTGAGTGAAAAATATTTCAACCACAGCAGATACGTGTTCTACTCAAATGCAGTAGACCTGAGGAAAAGTTGATGAAATCTTCATTTATGTCATGGAGAAATCAAAGCACAACCACAAAAAATGACATTGAGTTGTTTTTATGAGCTATGTTTAGTATCTAGGTTATCATATTCTCTTAAGTTTTTTTTCTCAGGTTTAACTTTAAAAAATGAGCTAACTCATAAATATTAAGGTCTCTGCCTCTATTTGGATCATCAACTCACAGCCATGCACTCATGTTCGACTGAAAACAGAAACAGCTGAGGTGGTTTGCTACTTTGACAGTGAAGCCTTTACTAAATGAACATAAAATGACATTCTCACAAAAATAGCTTTAGACCTTTTTAAAATCAAGAACAACTACAAGACCGTAATTAAATTCAATATCTTTACCACAATATCAAGTTTGGTTAGTAACTTTTTGGTCACAAAAGATGCAATGACATACGCGTTACTTACAAATGTGGGAAAGCAGGGCTGTAATACAGTCAACAGTCAGTAGAATCATTTGACAGTATTTTATGAAACTGAGTCAGTAATACGATATGCAGGCATTAGTGCTGCCAAATGCTTCTATTAACTATAACATAGATTTGGAAGCAGTTTTTTTCTGGTAATCTGATCAGAGCATTTTAAGCTGAGGATCTCCAGGCCTCAACATTGGTTTGCCGGCATGTTTTGAAGAAATCCTTCCCTTTCCCACAGCTGTAAACCTGGATCAGGTGTGTCCAGCCAATTAGAACATGCCAGAGCACGGTATGCTGGAAGACAAGCAGGAATAGAGCCTTGGTCCCCACTCCCGCTCCAGACTAAGAACAGGTTTTGTTCTAGAGAACCTCCATTTCTGCTTTTGGCAGTGGAACTATATGGCAGCTAAAGCTGTAATATCTAGACATTAACATAAGCAGCAAACCTTCTTCACAGGACATGATAAAGGTCATTGCATTTTCAGATCTCCTTGCAAGGAGAACCATGAAGTTTGTCTGGTTTTTAATTCTCCGATGAGGTCAGATCCTTAAGAGAACATTTTATAACTCCCACTTAGTTCATGCACATTATTTATCCTCTGGTCCCTTCAGGTTTTTGCCATCAAATGCCCAAGGAGAGAATATTCCTATAACTTCTCAAATACAAGACAAAAAAGTGCTTGTCATCCAAAATTTTATACTAGTAAAAGTAAAAGAGGTACTGGAAAAGAATGATCCATCCATTCATCAATCCATCCTCAAAACCTGCTGATCCCATTCAAACTCACGGGGTTGCTGGAGCATCAACTACTGCTGGACAAAGGTAGGGTTCACCCAGGACGGGTCACCCGTCTGGCATGTAGAGTGCCCCCCAGTCCATGGGACAGTTGGGACTGGGGGGCAGAAATGAGATGAATTAGATATTTTTCTCTTTTATCTATGGTCCGATCTGAAGGAAGTTTTGTTCTGCAAAACAAATAGATTTTCTCCACAATATCCAAGTCATTCGTGACTCGTGTCAAGTCACCTGTCAAAAAGCTATCCACTTACAAAGTTAACAAAAATCAAATATATTTGGGCAGTTTCTTTGAGCAGAAAAGATCCAATGACAAAACAGAAGAAGAGCCTTCCACTTCAAAATAAAAGAAAGCTGTATTTAACAGACAAAAACCAGGAGTCTTTTTTCCAAATATGGATTTATGGTTCTTCCCACAGACTAAAATAATAATGCAGAAAATTCAACAACTGGATGTTTAATGTCACGAGGAAGCTGCTATTAAATATGTAAATATAAAACAGTAGATACACGTGTATTGTTAGTCTTAGAAGAGTTTTTTTTTACGTTTTTTGGTATTTATCTGTTGCATCTTAAAAATTGGACAAGAATGAAGTCGGCGTCTAATTTTTTATGGGTTAAGGGAAAAGCTAGACCACATTTTAATAGTTCCTACATAAAATCTAGTGAACAAATAACGTTTAAAGCAGCAGCAGATATTTTTTTAGGATGAAGATAAACTTTACCCTCAAATTTTAAGAGAAACTAGAAGCTTGGAAAAAAATCTTTTGCCCACTTCAGCCTCAGGCAGACCAGCCATCACACCTACTTCCTGAACTTGCTTTATTTCAGGGTTTTCAGGGTCTGTCCCGGCTGCTATCGGGTACATTCTGGACAGGTTACCAGTCTATTGCAGCTCCGTACAATCACTACTCAGAGTAACCAATGAACCAATGAAGCATGTTTTTGGACTGTGGGAGGAAGCTGGAGTGTCCAGAGAAAACCCACACATGCACAAGGAGAACAAGGAAACTCCACACAGAAAGGTCCCAGCTGGGATTTGAACCAGAGCCTTCTGGCTGTACGATGCCATCAAGTAGCCGTCATACAGGCCAGTCCGTAAAAATATTGTGTGACATTAAACTGATTCATGGCCTGAAAGAGGTTTGGAAACTCCTGCCATCCAGGATTTGAACAAAGACCTTTTTGCTGGGAGTTTAGAGTGTTAACTGCTGCAGCTCAGAAAACAGCATCCAAGTAAATATTGCAGTAGAAATTCCTTCAGAGTACAGTTCTACTAAAGTTCATGTGGGACGGACTATATGTCCTTTCTTCTGAAAATGTTTGCGTTTTTTCTCCAAACCTCCTGATTCAATGAAGGTGGATGAAATGTTGGATGAGCCTGGACTCCTTTTCTCTTGTTGTATCATTTCAGCAGAACTAAAGAGGGAGTTCTTTACTCCATCTGTCTATTAATGCAGATAATTCTGCAGATAATGCAATTAAGTGCCCACTGGTTTCAGACAAAAAGGTAAACATTTATCATTTGTTATGTATTCCTGGTGCTGACCCTTCTGAGAGTCAAAAGTTTCCAGACAGACCGTCTGGATGAATCCATCAGAGTGAAGAGGGTTACAAACTGACTCCGGAGCCTCCAAGGAGGTGATGAAGACAGGAAGTAAACATTTACCTCTTCAGAGCAGCACGCATCCACAGAACAGTCTTCACCAAAACTGACACATTCCCAGTGACGGAAGTGACAGATATGATTAGGCGAGTTATGTGTTGTCCATCCTCTGAAGCGTCACCCAGCCACGCTGCAGGTCTAATAACGTGCCTATTACCTTTTGATGGCAGCCTGTTCTTCATCCCCGTCTGATGTTCCTGCCTGCCTTCACTCTAGTTCGGCTTAGCCTGAGGCGTTGACACAGTCTTTTTAGTGCGGGCATTTGTTTGAAGACAATCAAAGTGAGAGTAGTACTAAAAGGAAGTGGCATTACTAGATCATCAATGATCTGGGATCTGAGCTCAGGTCCTGGAACAGCTGGGCTACTTAGGCATGTTTCAAAGAAACATTTAGGTTTGACAACAAGTACTGAAGAGAAAAACAGAGGGTAAGAAGCCTGTGTCGTTCAGACGCCTCAAGGCCGGAGCTCCTAATGCGGGCAGCTCCATGGTCACGGCGGTCTCCAGGTCTGGAGATGACATATGCTTTTACTGTGTCAGGGTGTGTGTTACAGATCAGTCCCAGTTCAGTTAAAGAAATGGTTTTATCATCAGCACTCATTAACTCACATTTAATACTCAACATTAAGCAAAAAACGTTTACAACTTCTTAGTTGTTTTTTTTTAGTTGAATGGTGTAATAATACCTAGATACAAGTTGTAATAAGAACCTCTAACGTTAAAAATGAGTGGTTCTTCAAAGACAAAGCCGAACTGGAAGGGTAACATGAAGAAGGACATTTCACACATGGCAAACTCTTAACAGAAAACAATAGAAGTAGACACATATTTAATATTCTGCAGAAAGAAAAAAAAATCACAGGAAGTTTATAACAATTTCTCTGAGTAAAGACTCACAGGACAACGTCAAAAGATGAAACACTCTGCAGACTGTGTCAGGTCAGACTGGTCTTGGGTCTAAAACATTACAAACACTAACATTTGTTATGAATGTTGAGACCAGGAGATTTGCTGTTACCAAGATGATTTAAGCTCATTTCTGCATAGGACAAACCACACGAGAGCTTGATACAGAAAGTTGACACTTTGTGTGGACCACACTCCTTTGGGACCATCAAAAGTTTGCATGATGATCATTTGAGAGGGGATGCAGAAAGGTTCACCTGCTCTTGTTCACATTCTCCACCTGCAGCTCTGTTCATAAATAATAAAGTGTAACTTAACCAATTATAACCAACATTTTTACAATATTTATTTTATAAATGTCCTACCTGGTTGTATTCATTTTCAAAGCTTAGATTGTTCACAAGTCAGAGTTCAAATGTCAGTAATCCTGTCTGCAGTCAGAACAGCAGATCAGCTGATCCACACATTCCTCTGGATGATATTAAATCAGTCGTTGATTATTTCTCTCTGACAACCTGGTTAAAGTTAGACAAAGGTTACAAGTACTTCAGTGAATGCTGCTTGTTTAATTATGAAATTAATTATGATTTTATTCTTTTTATCTGTGCTAAAGCTAATGCTAGCATCACAGTAAGACATAATGCTAGCAATTAGCTTTAGCTATGAGACGTGGAGCTGCAGAAGATCTTTTCTCACCTGTTAAAAGTTGCCTTAATTTCTATGCTCACATGATCCTGTAAACAGATCTAAAGTCAGACAATTCCAGCGTGTCTGACATTAAAGTCAAACTTATTCCTGTTGTAATGTTTTCTACTGTTAGCTCAGCCGTCGTTTTAACATCACTCCTCTTTGTTTTTGTTCAAAAATAAAGGTAAAAAAAGATCAAATTTATGTTGCCAAAAATATGAAAGTGACTATTTCCACGTAATGTTATAAAATATGTTCACCCAGAGATGATTTTTTTTACTTGGCCGCTCTTATTTTGAAAGCTGAAACTACATGGCTCGATAGCTGCTCTGAACATTTTAACTGAACCAAACCATTCCTGTTTTCATAATTATTCTCTAAAATCAACAAGTACATTTATCCTGGGAAGTGATTAAAATCCATGCAGTGATGTGTGTCTTTACTGACGGTATTAAATGTGGACAACATGAATTTCTGTCAGCTTTTGTGCTGATCGCACTTAAAATATGAAGAAATAACATCAACCAAAATAGAACCTGTTAGAATAACATCTGCTCTAATGAAAGGTCGATATTTTCAATAGAACCTCCAACATTGAAGGATTATTCAGATTTGTATTTAGATTTGAGAACGATTAAAGACAGGATATGAAAATACAGTTCAGCAGGACATTCATAGAATAAATATTGTACATTTTTCTGTTGATATTGGTAAGGTTACCTTTTATTATTTATGTAAAATTGTGTCAAACAGCGTTCAGCTGTCAGCTTTGCCGTTCTAAATGTGAACGCCGAAGTAACAATTCACTTTGTCGGCCTGTCGCCATGATGTCTGACGTCACTGTGAAAAGGGTCTATTATATAAAATTTGACATGGACCAGCAGACAGCACTTTTAAAGCCCCATTTATAGAAGTTAACAAACAAAAAAAGTTGATTTAGGGTTTGGTTACCCTTCTTTAAAGACTAGAAAACTGTTGTGTGACAGTCTGTGGTTTCACAGGTTTCTGACTTTACACCGACATACACCAGCAAGGTTTACTTTTTGTGATTAAAGTTTCCTTTTGGGAAACAACTCTTGTAACTCACACACAAACACAACGACCGTCACACAGGATGGTAAACTGTTCAAAAAACTGCCATGAACATTTTGACAGCGTGTGTGCGAAGGATGTGCTGTCAGCCCTCCGCCTCAGTGAGAACGGCGTCCCTGACAGGCCACAGAAACAAGTTCAGAGTAATCACAAACCCAACACCTCTGCTGCTCCGTCACTCTGTTGTGTGTCATTACTTTTTGGTTTTCTGCAAAAAATTTCTCACTTTGTGTGTTTCTGATGCAGGACCTTTTCTGTGCTCAGTAATTTGAAGGATTTCTATTATTGTGTGAACTGAAGGAATATGTGGAGCAGGTCTTCATCGGCCCATCATTTATTCATTGCCATGGATTTTCCGAGCTGCGGCTCACTTCTCTCAGAGCAGATGTTGAGCAGCATCTCCGGCTGCCTTGATCTTAAGAGAAGCTGGACCTCGTGTTACACAATAAATTCTCTATCCATGTCGATCCTGCACTGCCAGATACTGGCTTGAGGGGCATTTAATTAAACCAAAAACTTATCACTCACGTTTTAATTATGCTGCCATCATCCGCTGCTTTCTTTTGGAGCTTACTGCCATCTAGAGGCCAAGCTGTGTGTAAGAAAGCATCAATCTCAGCACAAAGAAGCATCAGTCTTCGTTATGTGCAACACGGCTCATTGTGGTTTAGAAAATCTGAAATATGCCACATTTATGCTTAAACAAAGAGGATTCATAAGTGAAAAAATAAAATGCAAGGTACACATGGAAACAGGTCAGCTGCTCCTGCATCGCTTTACTGTGTTTACTGATCCCTGCTGAGAATTCTCGATATGTATCATTCATTTTCAACAATACCAAACGGGTTTACATGTCTTCTGACTCAGCTGTTCTAATGGTTATATCACCAAAATAAGTCACAGTAGGAATTCAGCCTCTTAAAGAGAACTTGATCAATTTAGCTTTTCTTGTTCTTTCCCTTATATTTATTACAGGTGTTTTGGTATATAAGGAGAGCTTTCTCTGCAGCTTCTCTTTTAAAGTTTGTCTCTGGCAGATTTTTTATAAATATGTGAATATCCACAGGCAGCAAATGCTCTTGTAAAGGATTGTAGTTTCTAAAATTATTGAAATAAAAGAAAAATTAACTGTTCTGGAGGGAAACTATTGAACTGAAAATAGTTAATCTGCTGTGATACTTTATTTTTCCAAAGTTTCAAATCCCTATAACGAAAACAACCATGAAAGCATGTCATCAGATTCAGCCTCTTTTTTAATTGGCATATCTTTTTTTAAGTCGTGAGTACAGCAGCAGACCAAGTGAAAGGAAGCATGAGGAGGCACACGCACGCACATGCACGCACGCACACATGCACACGCACGCACACACGCACACGCACACACATCTTGCAGATTCTAAGCTTCTTCCCCCTCCCATGTGATCATTAGGTGGTGGTTTGAGAGTGTGGGGGTGCTCCTCCACATTTCCATGTGTTACAAAATTATTAATCAGCTGCTGGAGATAAAAGTCCGTCCATGCGTCCAAACCACAGCTCAGTAAAAACGCTTCAGTTCAACTAAGCTGAAATAACAAAGGGCAAATATGAAAAGTGCATCTCCCCACGTGTGACTTGGTGGTTCTTTGCAGATTCCAATTACTAAAATATAACAGGACACTGCTGGTGTCTATCACCCACTGATGAAAAATATATATATACAGTTTTTAATGTAAAATATTGCCTTAACCATGCAAAAATAAAACCTTCAGTCATTGAAAAAGTCCTGCAGAGGCTGAAATATTTATCTGATAAATGATTTGTTGCTAACTGACAGAAGAAGAGTCGCTCAGTCCTAAAGCCAGCTTGAGTTTCTAAGCAGTTTGACCTGCACTAAGGCTTTGGTATGCCGTATGAGCAAAATGCTAAAACTTTGCTAACAGGTATTTATAGAAATTATGCTTTTCTGTTGACCTGTGACAAAGCACAGCAGGAGCTCACAGAAGACAACGCTTCAGAGAAACTCTTCAGCAGGACTTCATAAACCACTTACAAAAAAACAGAATCATTTTATTCCTGAAATGTGATGATGCATTATTTTTCTTTTTACAGTTAAATCTCTGAAGATTAATTGAATACAGTCATTACTATTTACAACAGTAATGACTGGATGCAGTATAAAACAGGACGGGTGAGCGGCTCCATGGAAAGGAGCCGTGGGGGCTGTGTTCACTTTTAACACCATCACTATGAGAATCAAAATGTGGTTTGTCCCAATGCTGCAGGTGGAGGAGTTATTATGAGACGTTTGTCGACCTATTTTAGACAATAAATGAAGGCATGCAGTAGAAGGTCATCTTTTAGTTTCCACGCTTGTTTAACTTTTCTTTTCCAAAGACAAACAGAGCAAATGTCTGACAGCCTGGAGTGACATCAGTCCGTCAGGTCCAAGTTTCCACACTGAAGCAGGTCCAGACAAATGCTGCTCTGCTTACATGTGTCTGTGCAGAGGTTCTGCAGCTGTTGTGTTTGCAGTTTTCTTCATGAGCTTTACTCTTTTTGAAAACAATATCAGACATGCAGCTCATTTGTGCTCCTGCTGGACTGAGGAGAATCTGAGCATATGTTGATGCATGTCAGTCACACAGGTGCAGTTCCTTCTTGGCTTTGTGTCCTGAACGTGTTTTGGGACCTGCTGAGAGTGATTAGATTTATTTATTTTGTAAACTAACGTGTTGTTTTTAAGTAGCCTACTGTCTAACATTTACATCAGATTTCCTGTTGAACAGATCTCTGGGTAATTGGATCTCTGTACAGATTCTTTCTGATCCTGTTCCTTACTGGTTGTTTCAGATCCTCGGTTATAAAAACACGAGAGGAGGCCTTCAGGAAGTAGGAGGCTGTTGCTGGGTTTTGGGTGACTTACTCTCACGCAACACATGTGGCTGTTGGTCCTTTGGAGGGATAGAGGACCTCTCTTACAGGTCAGGTTACCTAGAGAAGCCAAGGGCTAACCACTACCATCTGGCCTCACCTTCTCTGTTCGCTGCAGCTCTCAATAGTTTCCACATGGAACCTTGCCATCTCAGGCATAACCTCTGCGCAAACACACCAACACTCTTTTGTAGAACAACTGCCCACATCGGCCCAGCAACTGAAGCGTACTCGTGTGTGCACATCCGCCTATATCTGAACTTTGAACTGACAAACATGAAGCACATGCAGAGGTGTTGTTTCCATGAAACACTGCATCAGAGACGAACAACACAGATTCACATCCACTTTTTAAAGGACCATCTATCTCTATACATAAATAAGTAGATGCGCAACAACCAGCAGTTTGCACGTGTTAATAGATGGATGCTGATTTAGAAACCCACCTTCTAGTTTCTCCTAACACACAGAAAACGCACATGTAAATGTGCATTTGCTCAGATACTCTGGCATAACTGCAGGGGCCCGTGGGGGTAAGAGGAAGGTGGGGGCACACGCAGTAATCAGGAAATTCCCCTTGAGGGGTTTCATCTAAGCAGGACTGGACACTGCTCTTCTCTGCTCCACAAGAATTCAATCACAGAGACAGCCTGCACTTCAATCCACTGTCAGCAGGCTAATGCTAGCACAGGTCCGCCGTCTGCAGGCATCTTCACCTCATCTCACATGCAGAACAATTAGGGGGAAAAAATCCATCTAATTTGTCGCAGGCTTCACTGTATCAGAGGTTAAAGTCACAAACATCATGTGATAAAAGTTGATGCAAAAAATACATTTGAATGAAAAAATATCTGTGGCATTTGTATTTTTAATGGCAAACTAAAAAGCACATTTTAAAAAACAGAAATGAGAAATAGAAAAGTGCAAAATCTAACTTTACTTTCAGCCCATCATAAAGATGGCTGCTCAGTGCTCTGGATCCACCGACTGATGAAACAGAGGCCGAGTATCCCGTCAGAGCTGTCGGACATTTTCCACTGACATTCAGAGGATCATCAAGCATTTCTGGACTTTCTTTGTTACAGTTCAACAGTTTTCCAAGCTTGTCTTTCATAAATAACTCAATGATCTTCATGAGATTTACAGTCCACAAGCCCCAGCTTTTTTCCTGCACCTCCACCTCCACCACACCGCCCTCTGAGCTGGATTTACCACTAAATGCAGAAGACAATAACATCTGAATAGCTTAGTGATAGACATCTCATATGTTTTTCTGATGATTTTCTTTAAATTATTTTCTACAGTTTGTCAATAAACAATAAAGCAGAGAAGACATGAACAAACCTGAATACACCAAGAACCATGAGAAGAATGAAGATTACAGTCAGGAGACGCACTGACCAGCAGAAAATGATAAACTGTGAAATTAAAGTGTGTTAATAGTTTGCATTTCTGTCTTAAGTTACATTTTTGGCATTGTTATTTGTATTTACTAAATAATACATGTGTTGAAGATAAAGGAATGTTTTTATTATTTGTTTGCATCCCGTTGGATTCCAGACCAGAAACATGTTGTGTCGGAAAGTTTTGGAAAAGCCGTTTGTGCTCCGGGGTTTATCTTAGCAGGAGACTGCAGGCGGAAAAACATTCACACCAGGAGCAACTTTCTGTTTTAAACATTCCTCAGATCATATTGCATCTCAGTCTGATCGTGTTTACCACAGCCTTAATCCTCATCTCATCAATCCCCTCGTCAGATGGAAGTCAAAACCTCAGGAGTCTGGGATTGGTCTCTCCCATCAGGCCATTTGATCGTCCTGAAGGGTCATTGCATCTGCCATGCTTAAGACCTCCTGTTTTCCAGGACAGTGACATTATATGACCAATAAAAAGTTGCACTTGAAGATGCCTGACTGAGTCAGCTCAGAGCATGTGGAATGTTGGTAATGACAGTGGAACTTTGCCGTGCGAGGAGGCCGCAGACTGCGGTCATCTTTTATTTACATCCTCACGAGAAGCTGCAGATCTGATAGAAAAACACGGAGTAGCTCTGAACACGAGTCCCCCACAGCTGCACCTGCGACACACAAAGCGTCTGCTTCCTGCAGGTGTTTACTGTACGTGTGGATGACGACTTATCTGAAGCAGCAACAACACGCTCCTTCTCAGCAGTAATCTTTGATCAGCTCAAATGCTCTCTGTGATAAACATTGACTCTGTCCCCACGGGCAATCACTCTATAGTGCTGGCATCATGGGAGGTAATGTATGCATAGATGTGTTGAATTTGCCTCAGGCCCTTCGCACACAAGCAAATAAGACACACACAGCACTCGCACAGCCAGATGAATTGCTACGCTACCTAGAATAAATACATATCAGCTACAGTGCGCTGGGCCGCTTTGCTGGTTCCTATTAATCCTCAGGATGGTGATTTATTGCAGTGTTCTAGTCAATAGCCATATAGTCCCCTGGAACCGCAGCCCACGGGGAGAAACAGGGACGCTTAAAGCCGAGCAGCAGCTGACCCGCACTGTTCAAGCACATTCTGCCTGCGCTGAAGGAGAGCGTGCACACTGCTGCAGCAACACGCCTTAGCAGAGGAGGAGGTTGGGATGGTGGAATAATCTGCTCGTCACAATCCAAGTTTGAAATGAATGTCTGCTGTTGAGATTTGCATTTGCTGGGGTGAAAGGCCTCAGCAATCAGCTGTGAGCAGGAGGGGGAATGCTAGCGGCTCTGCTGAGGGTTATTTTTACCCAACATATGGTCATCTGCACGTTCTCAGCTCTGGCTGTTAACCCATCCTTCTGATTGATACAACTTCCTCTGAAATCCACAGGCAGGCAGAGCAGCCAGCTTATGGAAGAGCGCCATCTGGTGGTCACATCCACGAAAAGGCACAAATGACATTTTTCTGATTAGAGAGAACTGATGTTAAATTAAAAAATAAGAAAAGGGATTATCTATCTATCATGTTTATTGATAAATATAAAGGTAGATTTGATTTAAAAAACAATGATTTAAAATATTTTCACTGGTACTTTTATCATTTTATTGTAGTTTTTCACCTCGATGTTTAACTTTAACCTCTGACACACTTATACCCGTCAGTCACTGTAGATGTTCCAGGATGAGCAGATCCACAGTAAAGCTTCATGACTTGTTCCTGGAGACTTTATAATATTCTTGGTCCTGAAGGACGGAGCTGTAGATTATTCATTTTGCTTTTCAACATTTTAGATGCTGCTCAAAGCCAGCAGTAGGACAGACTTGCAATGACTGGATCATGAATTTACTGATAGACATTTATTAGAGCCGGGAATCGATTAAAAAATTTAACTAATTAATCCCAGAACTGGAAAGAATTAATTGTATTTTTTTTAGTTACTCTACTGGCTAGCCACTTATTGTCTCCAAATATTCACAATAAGAACTCACACTCAAAATTCTACATATGGAAAGTTTATTTTAACCCTTTGTAACCTCAGCTACCAGAAGTAAGAATTTCTCTCCAAAGAGCTGCTGTTTTTTTTTGTTTTTTTTTTCCAGCTTTTTGTGTTTTCACAGAAATGATCGTTATTTCGTTTGTGAAAAACAATAAAATATTTTTTTTTTTTGTTGAAGTTTGATCCAGCTGGATTTCAGGTCTCGGCTGGAATCTGCTCTCAGGTGGGGGCGTGTCTTTCCATTCGGAAATGCTCGCCTCTCAGCGGCGGGCGGGACTTTAGCGGTGAACTGCAGAGTTTCTGCAGTTTTTTGACAATGCTGATCCTCGTTATTGTGGAAAACGAGTGTCAGCCCCATCCCAAGATAAAATAATGCTTAGTGTCCTCGGGTTTGGATTTCTAATAGCAGACACTTTGTTAGGCTCCGCCCAGCACAGCAGGTCTTTCACTCTGAGCTGCAGACGTTCATCTTCCACCTCATCTATTATAATAAAAGGTCGCTTTTGTCCAAAAACTACAAATAAATGCCATATTATTAATTTAATAAAATCTGGATCATAGAATATAAACAAAAGTCTAAGTTTATTTTAGACCGTTTTATTTTGATGATCTCATAGCTGAATGTCCGGTTGCCTGAGGGCGTTAGTACATATTAACCTGTTAACTCTTTTTCGATTGCTTGTGTTAACTTTCACAGCCCTGATATATATAGAACTTTGGTTTGCCTTTTTGTACGTTGAATTAAATCAGTTTAAACTTCCAGCGTTGAAAAGAATGTCCAGATAATACTAATTTAAAAAATTATATCAATGGTTGATTGAACCTAATTTCATTGACAATCAGAAACAGCTTTCCCCAAAATGTTTAAGGAAATGATTTTCTATTAGCAAATGAAATGAGTAACTGTGAACTGTTCTGCACACAGAAGCTGAGTCCAGGAACAGGTCTTCCTCCATCAGCACTAACAGAGACGTTTTGTTTGTTTACCAGGTGAATTTTTCTTTATTGTATTTGTTTACTTGGAGGCATCACATGTTGGACCGTTACAGGAAAATTCAGCACAACACTTGTGACATACCAACAGCATGAAGGACACTTCAGAGCTACGAGGGAGAATAAGGCCACTCCATTTGTAAACACTCGGTGGGATTCATCTGTGGAGCAGAACTTCAGAGAGTGGACACAGTGAACAAACCGGCCATCAGGCCTGAGACTGGAACCAGCTCCTTCAGAGGACGGAGAACCTCCGGTAAAGCTCTGCTGGTCCTCACACATCAACCTGCTGTTATAACACTGCCACGACATGACGTCACACACAGCGAAGCATCACAAGTACGGCTCTATTAGCTGCTGTGGCTCTACAGCAGCCTCACACATACACTGAAACATCTCATTTAGCACGATACTGATGTCTGAGGTTCTGTAGTACCATTAGCCTCTGATGGGCCATCAGGAAGAACAGTTGGAGATTTAACAGTTCTGTTAAACCGGGACAGTTGTAGTGTTTGCCGCTAGATGGCACTGCGAGTCTGCTCTTCCTCAATCCTCTCATTTTCAGTCTTTTTACCTCCAGCTGTCTTTATTAACCTTTTCTCCCTCTCTTCTCCAGCTCTCCTCTCCTCCACCCATCCGACCCCCCCTCAGCTGCCCTCTACTGAGCAGCCACGGCTTGGGTTTGACCTTCAGAGGTCAGAAGCTGCATCAGGCTTCCTGAGGCAGGCCTGTTCTCACCTGCAGCCCACTTGAAGAACGTCCTGCAAAAACAAAGGATTCTGTCAGAAAAGCAGATCCAGACATCAGCACACAGACAGACAGGTCCACACAGACAGACAGGCCCACACAGACAGGTCCACACAGACAGACAGGTCCTGTTGCCACCTAGTGAGTCACATGACAGAAGCTGGATGCCCTCTGTTCACTCAACTAAAAGGTTTCAGATCCAAAATCAGTTTTGAACTGTTTCCTCAGAGGTTCTATTTTTACTAGTTTGATCTTTTTTGTCACTTCAACAGTAGGAGACAAAGCAGCTAAGTTCTGAATCGACGTGGTTCTAAACACTACTCCTGCAGTGGGCAGTTTCTGCTGGGACGCCCCTCCTGTACATGTCATTACTGTGCACAGACCTACATCAGATCTGTGATCGACTCATCAACAACACAAGAAACTTCACTGTCCAGGGAATGCTTCCTCATGCACGTCACTGTTGTGCTATCCTACCTACGTTTAACATGCACTGGGTTGAATTCGAGGTTTCATTCAAAACAGACCAGAGGAGGACGGAAGTGATGCAGATCAAAAATCAGATTTTCCTTCATTTCCGAACTGTTGGTCAGAGATGATGTCAGCAGATAATCTCTTCTGAGCAGCATTGATATGAGCACCACACTCATCTCTGTACGACATCAAACTGATTGAAAGCTGCATCTGTGTTCAGAAGGGTTAAATCAGAGGCTAAGATGAGAATCGCCTCAAGAGATTAACGTCACAAGGTTTTCCTGTCTGATGAAAACCTTGTCTAACTACAACTCACACAAACAAATTCTGATTCTTTTCTATGAAAAAAGTACATGTTTTAGTTTTGATTTACAGCCAAATATGTTCAGTCTCACAGAGATATTTGATGGATCATCAGAGAGATTCATCTACAGCGTTACGTGAGATGGCTGGAGCATTTGTTGGTTTGCTTGCTGCTAGTTGATAATAAAAACACAAAAGACTTCTGATTCAGTGTCGCCTCTGAAATCACATTTGAAAAATATTTGTTTATTACACATCCATTTAGGTGGAAACATTAAAGTGTTCTGGCAAAAAATGTGTGGTTTCATTTATGACTAAATCAAAGCTTGTGTTGTTTTGTTGGGTCACATATCTAAGAACATGCTAAAGAATTCTGGTCTGTTCTTAATACATTTCTTGCTCATATCATATTCACAAATATAAATTCTCTGGACGAAAACCATGTTTCATTGTATTTGTTTCAAATTTCAATTTGTATATTAATAGTAGCAGAAAACATTTGTACTGAATGATCTCAGAGTAAGAGAAGATTGCTGCTCTGACTGTCAGACTGCAGCAAAACCCTGCTACACAAAGCTAAATGCATTTACTCGTACTCACTCTGCGATGTACTCCAGTGGCGTCCAGGAGCTGAAGTCTGCATTGGGCATGAACTTCCTGTTCATGGGCGTATCCAGGGTAACGCTGACAAATGAAGGTAGATAAGGATCACAGACAGCAGAGCAGAGCGGCTGGCTGCAGCATCTCCACACGTTAAACCAAAGCTGTGTGAGCACTTCAAGTCACACAAGGAAATAAGCGATAATATAACATTAATAATAATATTGATATTATAAAATAAAAATATTTTTGAAAAAGTCAATCATTTTTCTCTTTCCTCATGTAGTCTGAAAGAATAGACGCTATTTTTATCTAGTTTATGAGGCAGAAATGAAAGTAACATTAGTTTTAGGGTTGAGGATCTGTGTTTCATGATCAATTTTTTCCATTTACTGGACCGGAAGTAGTCAGACTGTGCGATCACATTCTAGCTTTACCAAAGTCACTGACAGCTGGAGGCCCAATTAAATGAAGGCTCCAGGCGATTTGTCGGAACGCGGACCGGTCCTCAGGTCACGACCGGCACCAATTCCCTAACCTTGATCTGGAATGGCTGCGCGTCCGGTGCCGGGTCAAGGTTAGGATACCGCCGCGGTCCGCATTCCAGAACATGCTTGGAGGTTGGGGAGGTCTGATTTAATTGGAACAGCAGCAAGTCAGAAAAGGACGAGTTGGGTACACCCAAAACATCCATTTCAGACGGGGAGGGTCCTTTAACCATTCATCAATATGTGACGACTTGGGGAACTAACTGCAAAAGGTTTGAAGACAGAACACGGTTCAGAAAGCAAACAGAAGCATTTGTGGCACACTGTGGGACTGTGACTCCGACAAAAGCAGAACCAGAACATTTCCTTTCTCCTCCTGTTGGACTTTACTCAGTCAGCATTTTGGACGCAGCATGAAAACACTGAACCTTTACTCCGAACAGGGTGGTGGTGCAGCAGAGCCAAGGGGCTAGAAGAAGAAATGCAAGTCATGGCTAATGCTAAGCAGATGTGACGGCGAGCCGCAGAGGCAGAGCGGCCTCATGCAGAGAGAAATACAGCCAAAGGGAAAAGATCTACGTTTCACACTGCTCATGATGACTGAGCAGAAAAGTCTGTAAACACAGGAGGGGAGAAGGGGGGGTCCTGCATCCTCCTTTTAGGGAGATGACACCCCAGACATCCACGATGAGACACCAGCATCTTCATTTGTTAATGCTGAGAGATGCTCCTCTCTCACCAGCAACAGCGTCTTCTGGTGTAGGGCTGAGAATCACTGGGTACCTCACGATACGATACGCGATACATGCCTCACGATATCGATAATATCACGATACAGCCATAATTGGTAAAAATGCTCTCTAATAACTAGCATTATATAGAAGAACGTGTTTTTTGGGAAAATATATCCCCATTTATCTTTTTTAGCTTAAACACAATCATAATAAACAACTTTTCTTATTTTGTGCAACAAATTATAGACACTTGTTCAACATTGCTGAAATCAGTAATACTGTCTTTGACAAACATTTTTTGTGCACTTTTCCCTCACTTGAAAAGGGCTGAGCATCCAAAATTGAAGTCTGATTTACTCAGACTGTCACTTGAGATTATTTTTTCAATCTTTATCATTTTTATATTTGGTCAGTCAGAAGTCAATAGGAAAAACCTTAAAACACACATAATAATGGCAAAAAAAAATAATTTTAAGTGCTTCAATTAATTAGCAACCTCCCTAATTTTACAGTGAATTCATGTACTTTAT
>NC_050513.1:21710817-21721958 GCF_002922805.2 Oryzias melastigma
ATCACTGGGTACCTCACGATACGATACGCGATACATGCCTCACGATATCGATAATATCACGATACTGCCATAATTGGTAAAAATCCTCTCTAATAACTAGCATTATATAGAAGAACGTGTTTTTGGGGAAAATATATCCCCATTTATCTTTTTTAGCTTAAACACAATCATAATAAACAACTTTTCTTATTTTGTGCAACAAATTATAGACACTTGTTCAACATTGCTGAAATCAGTAATACTGTCTTTGACAAACATTTTTTGTGCAATTTTCCCTCACTTGAAAAGGGCTGAGCATCCAAAATTGAAGTCTGATTTACTCAGACTGTCACTTGAGATTATTTTTTCAATCTTTATCATTTTTATATTTGGTCAGTCAGAAGTCAATAGGTAAAAACCTTAAAACACACATAATAATGGCAAAAAAAAAATAATTTTAAGTGCTTCAATTAATTAGCAACCCCCCTAATTTTACAGTGAATTCATGTATTTATTTTAATTACATTTAAATTTAACTTCATACATCAAATCCTGCTTTTTTATTTGAGAATTACTTTAAAATTAACATTAGCAACAAGTAATTACATTGTTTGAAAACGTCACATTATAAATTTATCAAAGTTACACCGTACACCAGCAGGTTAAACATCGAAGTGCATGAAAACGAAAATTCCGACGGTACCTGAAGTACACACAAACAACTGCGAAGCACGCGCCCAGTTCCCACAGCAAACAGGAAGTAAGTGATCGCTGACATTCTAGCGCTCAGACAAAGTCACTTCTTACCGGGTGGATCTCCTACAGATGGATGATAAATGCTGACAGGTAGACATGCTTCACACACGCGCTACAGAGCCTGTATCTCACCGGTGCTTCTCCCGAATGAGCGCGTGCATCGCTATTAATAACCCGCCCATCTGTGCAATAGTTCTGCTGTGCGACTCAGACGCTCGGCGCTGCAGCCTCTTCAAATGAAAAATATAATATCGATACTTGGTGAGAACCCATCGAGAATCGATCGCAGGACTAAATATCGCAATATCGATATTTTGGCACACCCCTATTCTGGTGTAGAAAGTACGCGATATTTGGTGTTTGGTGCAGACTAGTTCATCCACACTGATGTGCTGGAGATTCACTGACACACTTCTACGGTTTTTGGGGTGTTTTGCTCAATCAGACCCACTTTTATTTTTATTTAGACTATCAATATTTCATTTAAAACCCCATAGAAGAGAATGGAAAATACGAGTAAAAATACAAAAATATCAATATTTACAGTATAATATCAAAGTTTCGTGTTCATGTCGGCTTTCATTTACTCATCAGAGCATGGTTTAAAGTGCCCTCCTGTAATGGTTGCATTACACATCCAGAAATGCAACAAATCACTGCAAAAAGAAGAATCACGCGTTTGCTTTTAGAAACCAAAGTTTGGCCTCTGAAGATCGTCTGACCTAAAATTGTGGCGAGATCATGATGAACGTTTGATGGATCTGATTTCTGCTCTAGTCCTGGTTCTCTAAGAAGACCAGTTACTTTTCCCGCCATCACATCTGGTGAAAGGGTCAGCTTTTAACTTGAAAAGTGAAGATAGCATGTTCACTTTTTGACTGAAATTTCTCATCCACTGATGAAACGATGACTAGTGTTCTTCCTTCTCCACATGTGATACCTACTTTGGCTGCTCCTATCTTTATTCAAACCCTTTGCAGTAGAAGCAGCAGGACATGGCTCAGCTTTGAACTCAACATGAGCTGCTTTCTGAACCGACATCCTCTCAATACTCACGGCAGAATAGCGACAGCTGCAGCTCCTGGTGGCATCCCACTGTTTTTGGCTGCCAAACTCTGACACAGCTGGTGGACGGCGGCCTTGGCCATGCCGTAGCCCACCATACCTGAGAAGCAGAGAATGAAGGTTACTGCCCAGAGAGTCCTGGAGAACTGCAGTCTGCAGAACCGACCATGCCAGTCTTCTCTGCAGCCGTCACTGATGGATGGATCCTCATGGACATCTGCATACATCTTACTATTTTCTTTTTCATAGACTGTGGTTTACTGACCTCTTCAACTTTACATCAAGTACCCAAATACAGAGCCCAATCATGCATGACTAAGGTTAAAATATGAGCCATAAATGAACTCTTCAAGTTAGAATTTGAAACTGGTTAAAGCAGCAGATTGTAAAATCTGACCTACACATGCTGTATATAAAGCTAAAATGTTGCCATGGTAATATGGATCCAGAGCTTGGCTCGGGTTAAGCTGGAGGAATGTCTGGATGTGCAGCATCTGGAATTCATGAGCAGCTCCACTAAAACATCCAACTAGCCTCCAGGATGGATCACAGGCTGACCAATAGGAACAAGGGGTGGCGACATAAGACACTTTCCAGCCTTTTCATTTCCACCAGAGTAAAGTAGATCAAAGAACAGAAATGATTTAACAAATATCATGAGTTCAAAACATTCTCGGTGGTTTTGGTTATTTCTTTTTTGTTTTCTTCACCTCTGAGTCAGAAATCCAGACAAACAACACAGAGAGAGGGGGATGTGAGTCTGATCACTAAAGCCAAGGTGATGTGGTCTTCCATGTGCAATGTGTAATGTTAATGATTCAGTCAAATCTGCCTAACACTAAACACATCCTGGACAATGAATCAATCAATCAATCAAAAGCTGGTATCTTCTTGAAAGGCTTTAAACCTGAACCTCAGCATTCTGACTGCTGGTAAACCAGAGTTTTGCTTGTGGTCTAAAATGAACGCTTCAGGATCCAAGTCTGACTTTATGGACCAGGACAGGAGTCTGCAACCTGCGACTCCAGATCCACATGAGGTTCTTTTATCTCTCCATGGTGGCTCCTCGTCCAAACATAAAATGAGTCATGGAGACTGCTGATCCAGACATGTCGACCGTCAGAGTCAGCAGCTCCTGATAATGTCTGTCTAACCAAAACTACCTAAAGAAAACAAATAAACAAAGCCTGAAAACTAAGACTACCAAGATCCAACCCCAAACTAAAATAACAAAACCCAGCAGAGTAAGACTGCTGAGGACAAAGAGAGGAAAAAGAACAAAAAAAAACAGAAAAGAAAAAGAAAATAGTATTTTTAAAGTAAGGATTACTTAATTAGCATTCATTTAATTTAGATTAGTTAGATGTATAAACTGATGTCTGAGGTTCACATAGATGATAAACTATGTAGGTTTTTACATCCTGTTGACCTGAAGACGTCTAGTTTGTTCAACTCTACCTCCAGAAGGAACAGATTTTATATGCAAAGAAAAACTTTGGTAAAAAGTTTGATCTTTTATGAGTTAAAAGCACATTTCATCTTATGTTGCACAACATTGCTGTCCAGAGCTGAGATGATCCTCTTTGGCACAGAGCATGTTTTATTTTGAAAATATGTTATTTGAGCTTCTGTCAGATGTAAAAATAATCACATTTTGAGAGATGCTTGGTTCTTTTTATATTTTTGCTTTTGTTCGTGCCAAAAAAAGACATAATTCATATTTATTATAAAAAAGAAGCCCATGAATGCAAATCCAAATTTCTCAAAGGCTAAAGTAAGACTATGCAGCCTCTTCTAGGTTTTGATCAGTACAAAACGAGCCCGAATGGCTCCTCTACTGTTAAAGGTTGCCGAGCCCTGGACCAGGACATGTACCCAGGGCCGGTCCTGCATATATCACTCAGTCTTTTTCAGGCAAAGATTAAAACCAAATCTATTCAGATAGAGAAAGCCTTGTAGAAAGACAAACAGAAAATGTTCTCAAGTTTGAAGAAGTCGTGGTCAGTCACAAGGGAGCAGCAAAGAGCTCCTCTGCTCAGGGAATGAACAGCTTATGAGCCAGTTAAAAAGTCAGCAGTTTGATTCCTGGCTCTTCCAATCCAAACGTAGAAATGCTGCGAGGCAACAATCAACCCCACTGTGGCCCCTGAACTCACGCCTGATCGTGAATGTGGCTTTGACTGGTCAGGAGGACAAAAGCCTCTTTTGTGAATGTGACGAAAGGGCCATCGAACGGCACGGTCAGACGTGACAGCCACATGTTCAGAGACCAGCAGGTTTGCACAGAGCAGTTTGTGTCTGGAAGCCCTGCAGTTTTCTATGATCTGCAGGCTGACCACGAGGCTAACACCAGAGCTCCTGTGTTTCTGTTCTTTGATTTACTGTCCTTTTTTAAATGTTAACGTGATAATTCCAGTAGATTCTGAAGGAGAAAAGCCTCTCATCGAGAGGCTTTTCTCCTTCAGAATCTACTGGAATTACGTTGATTGTGTTAATGGTTGAAAATTTACAGTATGTTGAAGATTTTGTGTTTAAGCGTCAGATGATGAGGATTTGTTTGGTGCTCGTCGATGATCCGGAGTGTTGGCGGATGTCTCTTGGTGATGTCTCACAGTTCATTCAAATATTTTCTTTCCAAAAACTCTTTGTATCGACAGACTCAGACCAGAGTACAACACGGATCAGTGTGTAAACACACAAACACACACCTACATCTGAGTTATCCACACACAGCAGCCAATGAGCCGTCGCTCTACACTCCACCCAGCTGTGGGGTCATAAACCAATCACATGGCTGGGTTGAGCATCATGTGACCTAAGTCTTTCCTGAGTGTCAAGCAGCAGGGATGTCATGTGAGGATGCAGGTCCAGACTGCTTCAGCTACCTAAAAAATCCCTCGACCTTCATCCATTCCAGTTGAGTGTAATTCTCAATAACTTGACTTGAATTCATCTATGAAGGAGACTCGAACAACATTATATCTCGTTCAATTAGCAAAACAAACAGGCTGTGTGAAGAAGAAGAGAAACAAAGAGGATCCCTCACCCCCAGTTCCTGCCAGGGCCGCCTTTGCCCCGGCCAAAGTCAGGAGCCCCCCAGACTTCAGGTGCAGGGAGGCTAGGTGGCTGGAGATGGTGGAGGTCCACACGCTCTGCTTCCACATCAAGTCTGTGTTTTTGTACAAGTCTGGGGGAAATGATGAAGAACAACTTTAATCACACATTCGTGACACCCACAGTCTGACACACACACTGAAGACGTGCTGGGCCGATGGAGACATCCGCTTCTGCAGATTCTGTCACACCATAGACTCCTCTGTGAAAACCACTGAGCTTTATCACATGAAGATTTGAACTAGTCTGGTCAGCACAATGTCCAGTTCTGGATAATCATTTATGTCAACACAACTGTTGTTAAGCAACAAAGTTCAGGTTTTCAAACATTTATACTCATTCAAAAGTGCCGAGATCATGGGCCAAAGAGGCCAGATTTCCATCAGGGGTTCTGGTGAGGGAGGGCCCAGTAAGAATGAATTCTGCTGAATCAGAATGAAGCTGAGCAGGAGCCACCTCTACAGGGACCATACCATGAAAAATCTATTTTTGAGTTGTTTAGGGTATTATACTGTTCAATCCTCTCTAAAAACAACCCCAAAGCAGTATTTTGATCTGTTCATGCATTTCTGAGTAATCCTCTAAAAACCTGGCCTTCCCATGAAAACCAGCGGGTCCTCACATGCTGATGTCACAGAGTGAGACCGCCCCTTTCAGGAAGAGTCTGCTCTGCCCCCAGGCAAACTCAAACACTTTCTCTGCAAAGCTAGCAGCTCGAACTAGTGGTGATCAGCTTTTGGGGAAAATGTCTGAGATGCACTGCATGTGGGCCTACATCAATATAAAAATAATAATAAAAAATGTCCCCTAATTTTTTGGCGGGTGACACTCCAGCTCTACAAGGACGTCATGAAGTGGGTGGAGTGAAAGGCAGAGCCTCAGAAATCAAGTCGCTTTACTTCCAGGTATAAACATGGTTAACATAATTCGTTTTTAGTGTTCTAAAGGTAATATATGATCATCCATCCATCCATCCATCTTCTTGACCGCTTCTTCCCTTTCGGGGTCGCGGGGGTGCCGGAGCCTATCCCGGCTACTGATGGGCGAAGGCGGAGTACACCCTGGACAGGTCGCCAGTCTGTCGCAGGGCAATATATGATCATGTACATGAATATAGCTTAATCTGAAAGACTGAAGAACATCATGCTATGGCCCCTTTAAAACAGACAGACCAACATTGTCGTTCAGTTTCAAACCCTCAAAGCTAGTGTCTGTCAGAACACGGCGAGGACAGATCATCTGACTGAAACATTCAAATGACATTTCTGATGTCTTTTTCCTGAACTTAAATATTTAGTAAAAAATAAATATGCATTTATTGATCTGTTTGTGACATTTTTTCTTCAATTGTCTGTTGTCCGGATCGATGAGACGCTTTAGACATTTTGGCCCCACTCCCTAGCAGAAAGTTTAAAAGAACGGCGTGTACGGCCAGCTCTTTCTCTGAGCTGCCTCTGCATGAAAACGCAGAGCAGCGTAACACCAACAGCTTCATTCCACTTTTTAACAGAACATCAGGCTGATGATTAATGGCACAGCCAAAAGACTTTGAACTCAGACCTTTGGAGCTGCAGTTTCCTCCTGCCCATCCACCGGCCACACACAAGATGGCATCCACCTTGTGCTCCCCCAGCAACTGGGCCACGTCTGCCGTCACCTGCACACAGACAACAGCCAGGGCCTGCATGAAGCCGCAGGGCTCCTGTCACAGCTCCCTGACAGGTCTCACCTGCCAGCTGGAAACGTTAGTCACAGGGGAGCTCAGGGAAAAAAACAAACAAACAAAAAAAAACCAGCCATATTCTTTGTTTTTGTTTCTTGTAGTTGTAAATGTGTCTAAAACTTAGGTGATCACAGGGATGATGAGAGAAAATTAGGCAAGAGTGTCTTCGCTATCAGACTGGATTTGATTATTAATGCACAAGTTATGAATACATTAAGTATATACGTTTTATAAATGAGAAATGAATGATCTCAATGACTGTGAAACCGGGAAAGCAAAGAAAACTGGTCTCCAACAGTTTCTACTACTTCTAATTCCCACTGTTGCACTAGTAAGTGAAGGCAGCATTGGTGTACAGATTGAGGGCTGAAGCAACACATGATGCAAATAATTCCAGTGACGTCAAAAATAATCCTGAATCGGATCATTGATTCCCATTCAAACGTGTCCCTGAACGCAGCACGCGGCGCAGACCTGCGGCTCACCTGTCCCGCCTGCTCGGTGAAGGACTCGCTCATCTTCACGATCACGTTTTCATTCGCGTCCTCGTTCGCGGCCATGTCGATGCTGGCGACCCACTGCCCGGGGACACAGAGGCGCGCGCGCCGTTAGCTCCTCTCCGAGCGCCACCGCCAGACATGCTAGCACGTGACGCGGTAAACACTCACCCATCCTTGGGACTTGAAATGCTGCACACATTTGGATCCCAGCGCGCCGCGCCCGCCGTACACGATCACCCGGTTAGAGGCCATGTCACGTCGCGTTCAGTGGTCAGACAGCACGGCCGTGGAAGAGCAGAAACTCCGCTGAAGCACCACAGAGGAGGAGGAGGAGGAGGAAGAGGAGGCGTTTCCCTCCGCGTGCGTTCAACAGGTCTGCTGCCTTCAGGGACACTCCGAAAATACATTAACCTGGTCCATCGTAGAAATCATTGCATGCATGTAAAAAATCATTAATATAACACTTCCATGGCATTTAGTTCAAACTAGGCCGGGGTATCGATTATAACTTCCAGAAACGATTCACTTTGAT
This sequence comes from Oryzias melastigma, assembly GCF_002922805.2. NCBI lineage: Eukaryota > Metazoa > Chordata > Actinopteri > Beloniformes > Adrianichthyidae > Oryzias > Oryzias melastigma. The sequence continues at coordinate 21,718,487 of NC_050513.1, forward strand.
TCACAAGAACTTGGATAGATTCAATTCTGATTTTTTTTTGTTATTCTTTAGATTCTTCAATTCAATTAAATGTCGAGTTTATGCATTTATACTCATTTGTTTAGAAATACATTAAGAATCTGCTATTTGTTGTGAATATATTTATATTAATCTGGTACAGTTCACATACTGTAAAATGCATCAGTGAAATAATGAGATTGTTGATATCACACAGTGTTACACGGATTCAGATCATTAACATTGTTCTGCTTCTCCTGGAGGATGTTTCAGTTTGGCCACCTAGGTGGCGATCGTGCAAGAGCATTACACCTTATTCCAGAAGAAGAAGACAGTGTAAGGAAAAAAATGTGATTTAGACCACAAATAGTTACTTTAAAAAGGATTTCTTAAAAGAGTTTGGAAAATTCATGCCTGTGAATTTATAGTTATGTTTAGGTTGACCTAGCGTTAGCATTAGCCGTACTATGGGAAATTCCATTAAACGTTAGCATCAAGCTAGCAGACTTTAGCGTTTAGTGCTAAATCGATTTATATTTTTATGAATCAATTATCGATCCATTAAGCTTAAATAGATTCAAATCAATTAATCGATTTTATCAACCCAGCTCTTTTTCAAACACTAGAGAATCAACAAAACGGTGAAAACATCAAAACTTTTTATGATCACAATGTGTCAGCTGTTCTAAGAATCATGACGTTCTTTAAAAGATAGGATCATTTATTTTGGTGGCAAACATACATGTTACAGTAAGATCTCATAATATTATTATGTCATCAAAAAGAGGCAAGTCTGTTTTAGCTAAAGAAACAATGACTATTTTCTAAGTAACAATGGAGGAGAGAAGTACAATAACCTACATAAAAACATGACCTAAATTAAAAAAAATGCAGAAAGTTGAATAAATGGAGACACCTTTTAAATGTCCACCATGATCCCCTTGATCTGTTCCCAAACAGCTCTAACTTATTCAGAAGACTGACAATTATAATCTGAGTAATCAATATAGTTCAATAACACTTGCCTCTGCAATTCCAAAAGCATTACTGTAAGATGTTCTGGGTGTGCCAGTATGACCTCAACACAACAAGGACTGCAGCCATTTGTATTTAAAGTTGTGTCATTTTTCAGCACTCCATCAGTAATTCTAAATATTGACAAATCATGCTGAGTAGAGGTGTTGAAAAAAATCTATTCTGTGAAATGTTACTTTATTTAATGATACTTGTATCACTTGCTAAGACAATATTTAATGAATCATTTATAATTATTTGTAGTTCAGAATCTTACTTTTGTGTTGCAATGAAATCCCCAGTTGAAATCCTAGTTAGCAGCACACCACACCGAGCCCCTTTCAGCAGCCCTGCACCCCAAGAAAAAAAAAAACAAGATCTCGTAAGAGCCATCTTTTTAGATGTCCTGCCACTGGCCTCTGGCTGATACAGCACCACGAGACTTACACAACTGAATTTAAACCAGAAATGGGCAAGATGTGCCAAGTTGGTACTGGTCCCGCTGCATACGGAGCTACTGGTACCATGACAAAGCCTGTATTTTGGTGCTTCATGGTGGGCTCATATAAGAACAGGTGAGGCCATGAAGACTCATAGACATTGTGGAGCTTCAGTCAAAATGTCCAAGGCAAAGCGAGCGCAAGTTTGGCTGTACTTCACTGCAAAACATTCTAATTCAGAGACATGATGATTCAATGTGATGTGAAAACAGACCATCGCTGCGGTGAAATGCGCGTGTACTTCACCATGTGTAAACAGAGGTGCATCGCTGTGGTGCAGACTATCAAGGAAATAAAGCATCTTAGACACATCCAAGCACCCTCGTTCACCCTGCAGCGCTGCCTCATCACACTTGATGTTTATGGAAAGACACGGTGAGGTATTTATAATTTTCAATTGTTATCTTTGAAGTACCATTCAGGCACAAGTATCAGTTTGACTACATTTAGCAGTGTTTGAAATAAACCACACTTTATTTTCTTAACCATTCTTATAGAACTTTAAGGCGTATTAAATTTGTTTTTTAAATGCTCAAAATATATTGTTGTGATAATCAGACATGGTGTGACATTGAGTTGTGAAAAAAAAAACATTTCTTAATTTCCCGGTGAAAAAGCACTTGGAATTGGCTGTGTAAAAGCAACATGTAAATGACATACAGTTCTGATCATTCAATAAAGTGTATTGTACAGTTTCACTCATGTGAAGGGTGTATTAATATACAAACAGAGACATATTTATAAGTATACCTTTAAAAAATGGTGGTAAATTGTCTCTGCTGCAGTCTTGGACTACATTGCAATCGTGATATCGTGACATGCGTATCGTGATAGGTATTGTATCGCCAGACAGGTTAGCCAGCAGCCCTAAAACTGAGTGTTCCATACGAATGTGTCTGCATCAGTTAAGCCCCAATATTCAACAAATTGTGCCTATAAAGCACATATTGCATATTTAAAAGCAAACGTGTTGAAGTGATGGCACACTCTAGTATGTTTAACAGACACAATTTCTGCTTAGTAAAGGATTTGCAAAAGTCAGATTTTTGGCGTTTAGCTTCTTACTTTCTTTAAACAAAGACAATTATTTCTTTCAATATTTTGATATCATCTTTTACAGAACAACTAAGAGGAAGAAACATTTGAACTAGAGAAAATATTGAGCTAAAGGACACTAAAAGAGCAGCGTTTTTTGAATTTGCGCTATTAGACACTTAGTTGGCATTCATTCTTGAGTTTTCTTGATAAATGAGATCTTTGTTGACCTCTGCAGTTTGTCCTTATGACGTGTTATTTTCAGTGAGTAAGTCCTAAAAGGATCCGACACCAGGAGTCAGACTGTACTCAGCAAGAGCAGATGTTTTAGGTTTATTGGTGCTGTGCTGCCACCTACAGACAAATGGAGAAACTGCTGCTTGTGCATGTTCCTTATGGATTCAAATGTTCAATGTAAATACAATAATGTAATTTTTATTTGGCTTATTCGAAACCCTACTCTTGTTTACCCTGCTTTTCCTGCAGGACTTCTCAGGTGAAGGATCGGATGAGTTTGAGCTGGAGCTTTTTTTGCTTAAGCCGGCTACAGGACAGCAGCTCATCCATCTCCTCTCCTCCTTCTGTTTAGAGGAGGAGACAAAGTCTTGGGCAGTATTCTTAACATTTCAAATGAATGCTGTGGATGCAGACATACTAGCTTTTTTATGCTATTGTAGTTACATTTGACCTGACAACAGATGTAATTTGAAACAAGATCCTTATTTGATCTTTCATGTGCAGCCAAAAAAAAACTAAAAACACTTCGGTTAACACTAGAATCCCTGGAACTTTCAGCTTCTGTTGCAATGCCCCCCTCCCCTTCTCAAAGTAGTGTTGTGGTGATCACCATAAACCAGGGGTGGCTGACCCTGGTCCTAAGGAGCCTCAACCCTGCCTGTTTTCTAGTTCTCCCTGACCAGCTTCCT
>NC_050513.1:21722400-21723294 GCF_002922805.2 Oryzias melastigma
CTAGACGGTCAAGTGGTTATGGCTGCGGACTCACATTCAGAAGGTCATGGGTTCGAATCCCGCTCAGGAATAGTCCACATGAAATATTTGTTTTTACTTTTAAATTTTATTTTTACCTCAAAACTGTTCAATGCAGGTGAAAGAAATATTTTTAACACAGACAAATGCCTTTAAACCATCAACAATGACTTCCTGATTGCGCAATGCAGAATGTCATGTTTAAATTTAAGTTTGACACGATTCAAGATTCCGCCACCAGACGGTCAAGTGGTTATGGCTGTGGACACACATTCAGAAGGTCATGGGTTCGAATCCCGCTCAGGAATAGTCCACATGAAATTTTTTTTTTTACTTTAAAATTTTATTTTTACCTCAAAACTGTTCACTGCAGGTGAAAGAAATATTTTTAACACAGACAAATGCCTTTAAACCAGGGGTCCCCAACTGGCGGACTGCGGTCCGGGTCCGGACCCCGAGACCCTTTTATCCGGACCGCCAAGCATTTTTTATTAAAAAAAGTACGATTTTTCATTCATCTTTACACGGCGATTTTTGAATAGGCGCGCGCGAGGACAGCTAGGTTCAGACCGGGGTCCTTCAACCGGCAAAAGCTCAAAGCGGTGTTCTAATGTTTACGTAGTTGGGACGTAAAGTTATCTGGAATGTGCGTGAACAATGGCTCTGTCTAAAATGAGAGAAGTTGACTGAAAATGGTGTCTTTTAAGATTAGTGGACCAAAGATTTCGCTTTTATTTACCAGCAGTGAGTTCTACGAGGCCGGTTTGTATTATAAGCAGGGAATCTGTTGGTTTTATTCAGAGCGCTGATATCAAGCGGCGCTACGAGACAAAACACAAAACTTCTGACACAAATTACCCGACAAAATGAGTGACG
>NC_050513.1:21723656-21724359 GCF_002922805.2 Oryzias melastigma
ATGTTTGGCTAAAAACAAAAGTTAAAGGTCAGAAAATTATTTCCATTCTAAAATGAACTTAATTTCAACTTCAACTGTAATTTTTTTTAAGGTTTCAAAACCCCAAATTTCAATTCCAATTTTTTTTTTTTTAGATTCAACTCTATTTATTTATTTATTTATTTATTTTTTTATTTAGTGTGGTAACTTCAGTCCTGGTGCATTCACTGACTCTGCTAGAACAGAGTTTTGGACACGGTTTGTACGGGATAAAACTCTCTCTTTACATCCGTCTTGGGACAACTTCAGAACATGATAGTACAGACAGTCAGAGAAGACACTGGGACTGAAGTTAGCACTTTCCTTGATTTTTGATTAGCCCTTTGTGTTAGCCCCGCCACAACAAGGCTAAAAGTTTTGAAACTGAAAGATAAAAAAGAGTATAAGCTGGAAAAAAATGAAACTGATCAAGTTTGGGGATTGAAATACTGAGTTTGAAACCTTAAAAAAACAGAACATTTGAAGTTAAAAATAATTAAATTTATTTCAGAACAGTAAAAAATGTTAGACATTTTTTTGGCCAAACACCAATATTTTTTCAATTTCTTTTATTTGGGTTTGAAATAATATTGGCCTCAATTTAGCTCCATACAGTTCCAGCTCAACACCACCATTCAAAGTGCCATCTACATCTCTTTATGTCTGTTTTGTAGTTTACCTTTAT
>NC_050513.1:21724572-21729108 GCF_002922805.2 Oryzias melastigma
GTGCAATCTTCTTTTTTTCTCTATAATGCATGTACATGTATGTATTTTTGTACAAAAAGGAATGAGAGAAATACTTGTTGAGACAATATGCTAAAAGAGTTCTTTGCAAATATAACTACACTTAGTAATTAAATAAAAGAACAGAAAAGTGCAATATTGACTGAATGTTTTTGCATGTTCGGACCCCGGTCTACCAAGCTGACAGAGTTACTGGACCTCTCGCCAAATTAGTTGGAGACCCCTGCTTTAAACCATCAACAATGACTTCCTGATTTCGCAATGCAGAATGTCATGTTTAAATTTAAGTTTGACATGCATTCCAGATTCCGCCACTAGACGGTCAAGTGGTTATGGCTGCAGACTCACATTTAAAAGGTCATGGGTTCGAATCCCACTCAGGAATAGTCCACATTAAATATTTGTTTTTACTTTTAAATTTTATTTTTACCTCAAAACTGTTCACTGCAGGTGAAAGAAATATTTTTAACACAGACAAATGCCTTTAAACCATCAACAGTGACTTCCTGATTGCGCAATGCAGAATGTCATGTTTAAATTTAAGTTTGACATGCATTCCAGATTCCGCCACTAGACGGTCAAGTGGTTATGGCTGCAGACTTCTATTCTGTCTGTACAGTTTTGATGAGTTTAACTCCTGATCCTAAATCTAGATTGTTGCCTCTGCAGGATTATGGAAACATTTCAAGTCTCCTGAGAAGCTCAAGAACAGCATCAATGTTACTTTGGGTTCTAGGCATTTTGGTTGGACTTGTAAGAGGTTAGTTTTGAACCAAATTAAGAGAAAAACCAGTCATTTCAGTGCTAGTTGTCACAGCCTGAAAGGTGCAGACTGAATGAGTGACATTAATAATGGCTAAGCTCCTTTCTGTGCCACAGAAACCCTGACAGTTCCCCAGCACACTCGTTCTCTGAGAAGAATGTCGCTGTCATTTCTACATGTCTACATTTACTGTACGATGTCAAGAAGTCCAGTGTGAAAAGAGCTCTGGGACTGATAAGGCAGCCCTATGCAAACTGCCATGATTTAAAGATTGATGTTCATTCATTTACATTTCCTGTGGTGGAATGGTTCAGCATGAATGATCTGCAGTCTCCAGCACAAAAGGAAGTTAGTAGTGTGGACTCTCCTGTCAAACACATACAGTAATGTGTGTGTTGGGAATAACTACAGAAAGAACAAAAAATATGTTTCCCCTATTTTGTTAAATTCACCAATTTCATTTCCCACCAAACAACAATGTTTTTTGTTGAAAATAATTAAGGTTGTATGCATTGAAAGGATCTTTTATTGTAATAGAATTCATAATCTCCTAATGAACAGCAGTGAAATCCACAGAAACACCAGTTGTTCAGTTGTCATGCTTTACAGAGAGAAAGAATCCAAAAATCAAACCTGTTGTTTCGACCCTGCAAACAAATATGGAGAGAAAATACACCCACTCCAATTTGTGGATGCGCAACTCGCTATTTGTGCGAAAATTAGGATTTGTGTGTGCACAATTCTTGATTTGTAACTCATATACTACATTTTAGGCATAAGTGTGAGTGCGCCTTCTCCACTTGGGCGAACTCCTCTCCACCTGCACCCTCGGGTTTCTTCACACGCGGCCCGCAACAATCACTCTGTCAATCCGTGTTTGCTCTGATTTGCTTTTTTTATTTAGATTTCTTTTGTTGTCATACAGATTTCTGAGCGGGTTGGTTGAAAGACCGTGTCGCTCCCAGGTACAGGCGATTTTGAATACAACACCTGTGACTTTTAAAATCTTGTCCACCAATCACGTGACGTCACATAGGACACACCTCCAAGTAAATAAATTTACCTGCCACAAAAAATAGAATAATATCCATAGGAATTAAGTAAACAAAACGAACAGAAATATCCCAAAATGGCTCTTACAATAAGTAAAAAAAAAATACAATTTACACATGCACAAATTATTATTACAACAGCTTGAAACTAATTACACATGCAAATCTTTAAAAATTACGCACAAAACCTTAATTACGCACGAATTTGTGGTGAGAATTATTTCACGTCTCAGAAATTCGTCCATGAGTGATTTGTTTAAATACTACTAGAATGCTGGGTCATCAGAGTTTTCTTATCAGCCATTTTAAACTTCGATCGTGAAACTGCTGTAGATCAAAGCGGGCCGGTACTGCCTGTGTCAATTGGTAATTTCACTTCTGAGCCAATAGAAATGACATGTGGAGTACCCCAAGGGGGTGGGGGTGGGATAGGGGGGGTACTCTCTGGTCTGGTCTCCATGCGGAGCCTCGTGGGGAGACTGGCAGCAGAACGGGGCAATTTTAGATATCCACAGGGCAGAGAAGCTTGATCAGCCCCCGGCCCTATGATCTGTGGGAGTTTAGAAGAGTCCAGCACCGCCTGCTATCCCTGTGACTGGTGATCAGAACTTGAGACAGAGCCCCATGTCGGAGGAGCGGTCAGGGGAGCTGCTGCAGATCAGAAGAGCTCTTTTCTGGAAAATACTTTTATTTTTAAAAGGGATAAGTGTTTTAAAAGCGCTTATTTCGACTTTTTTATATCAGGCTAATTATCGGGGATATCTGTTAAAGCAAGTCAATGTCAAGTTTCACTGGATATTATTCACAATCTAAGTTCTAAATGGCTGATAAGAAAACACTGATGAACGAGCATTCTAGTATTATTTAAACGCATCACTCATGGATGAATTTGTGAGACATAAAATGAGTCGGGCTGCACGGTGGCGCAGTGGTTAGCGCTCTCGCCTCACAGCGAGAAGGCCCCGGTTCGACTCCCGGCTGGGACCTTTCTGTGTGGAGTTTGCATGTTCTCCCCGTGCATGCGTGGGTTTTCACCGGGGACTCCGGCTTCCTCCCACCGTCCAAAAACATGCTTCATAGGTTAATTGGTGACTCTAAATTGCCCCTAGGTGTGAATGTGAGAGTGAATGGGTGTGATTAAGGCCCTGAGACAGACTGGAGACCTGTCCAGGGTGTACCCCGCCTTCACCCATCAGCAGCCGGGATGGGCTCCGGCACCCCCGTGACCCCGGAAGGGAAGAAGCGGACAAGAAGATGGATGGATGGATGAAATAAGTCTCACCACAGAGTTATGCGTAACTGAGGTTTTGTGTGTGAATGAGGTGATTCTTGTGTCATTTTTAAAGATTTGCATGTGTAATAAGTTTCAAGCTGTGTGATTTTATTTTTTTCATGTGTAAATCATATTTTATGTTTTTTTGAATTTCATAATTTTTGCACTTATGCATATAATGTATTTTATGAGATACAAATCAAGAATCACGCACGCATAAATTTGGGTGATACTTATTTCTCTCCATAAACATTTGGACGTAAACTTCAGAGTACTCCTCTGATAACTCATGTTGCTCTTTTTCCTAACACAGTTTTCAGCTGTAAAGGCACAATGTTATTTTGGATTTCTGTTAAAATTCAGAAGGACGAATATAAGAGTTCAGGTTAGATATTTCTCAGGTTCAGTTTGTCTTGCTGTTGTGAGACTGCTCCTGACCACATGGCAGTGAGCCGCATCCGGCCATCATCCAGCTGCAGCACTATCTGTGCTGTGCCAAAGGACCATGCCAACCATGCGTCTTATGAATAATACAAGCAAGCTGGCTGTGGCCTCTGTCAGCGCAGTCAAGCCTAAGATCTGTCACACTCACCTGCGCAGCTCTGCCGCCGTGAAGGAATGCTTGCTTTATCCAGTCTCAAACTCACACACATTGAAAAGAACAAGAGGGAGCTACATTCACACTTTTCCTATCTACACACAGGAACATTATTATGGTTTTTCCTCTTGGTTTTCCAATTTGTCACAGAGACAAACACACCAGCAGAGTGAAATGAAGAGCTGATGCCTAAGACCCTAACAGCTTCTGATCAGATTAGGTCATGAAAAATACACCTGTTTGGTGCAAACTATTTGATACTTTCAAAGATGGAAAAAAACGTATTTTTAAGCATTGGAAGTGTTTTATCAGTACAACGGCCCTGAAGGCTCACAACACAACACATTAAGCCCGCAAGACAACACATTGAGCCTGCAACACAACACATTAACGTCTCAACACATTAACTTCACAACACAACACATTAGCTTGACAACACATTAACTTCACAACACATTAGCTTCACAACACATTAACTTCAAAACACAACACATTAACTTCACAACACATTAACTTCACAGTACAACACATTAACTTCACAGTACAACACATTAACTTCACAACACAACACAACACATTAACTTCACAGCACAACACATTAACTTCGCAACACAACACATTAACTTCACAACACATTAACTTCACAACAAATTAACTTCACAACACATTAACTTCACAACACATTAGCTTCACAACACATTAACTTCACAGCACAACACATTAACTTCACAGTACAACACATTAACTAGAGCAGCTAGAAGCACGGGCCCGCACAGTGGAAGCTAAGCCAGCTAGCAAGGTAGTTACTCGTAGCGCGGGCCGCGCTACTTCC
>NC_050513.1:21729124-21747041 GCF_002922805.2 Oryzias melastigma
CATTAACTTCACAACACATTAACTTCACAACAAATTAACTTCACAACACATTAGCTTCACAACACAACACATTAAGCCCACAACACATTGAGCCTTCAACACAACACATTAACTTCACAACACATTAACTTCAAAACACAACACATTAACTTCACAACACATTAACTTCACAACACAACACATTAACTTCACAACACATTAACGTCACAACACATTAACTTCACAACACATTAACTTCAAAACACAACACATTAACTTCACAACACATTAACTTCAAAACACAACACATTAACTCCACAAGACATTAACTTCACAACACAACACATTAACGTCACAGCACAACACATTAACTTCACAACACATTAACTTCACAACACAACACATTAACTTCACAACACAACACATTCACGTCACAGTACAACACATTAACTTCACAAGACATTAACTTCACAACACAACACATTAACTTCACAACACAACACATTAACTTCACAACACATTAACTTCAAAACACATTAACGTCACAACACAACACATTAACTTCACAATACATTATGCACAACACATTAACTTCACAATACATTAACTTCACAACACATTAACTTCAAAACACAACACATTAACTTCACAACACAACACATTACCTTCACAACACAACACATTAACTTCACAACACATTAACTTCACAACACAACACATTAACTTCACAACACAACACATTAACGTCACAACACATTAGCTTCACAACACATTAACTTCACAACACAACAGACTGCTTTTGTGAGTAACGGGACTCCAAGTAGAAATGTTTCTGCATGAAGACAGCACTCTTGTGCATCTCGTGTTTGTTATAAAGGGCTATAGGATTCCTATATATGTTAACCTATGTGTACATACAAGTGACCGCCCCCACACACTACCTGTGGGTATTGGTGCTGCATCTAAAGTACACACACCAGCAACGGTGCCTTAAGAACGCGCTCAACGTGGTTTCATGAATGCGTAGTCACCAGGTGGCATCCAAACCGGACCTGCGCGGCCACGGCATGGCAAAGGTTAAAAACATTTCTAATACCGCGTAACAAGAGATAAAAAAAATATATATTTTTGTTATTTATTTATTTATTTTTTACCATGAATTACTTATGAAGATTTTACTACCTTCACAGCTTCATGTGTTCATCAACTGTGACATAACTTTCTGTTAGTTGCTCAGTGCGGTGGAAATTTCAGAATAAAAGCAGTGCAACTTCCATTGTAGGTCAAACTTCCGTTTAGACCAGGGGTGCCCAAAGTATTGCCCACATTTGGCCCACCGAAAGTTATCTTTTGGCCCGCCAAGTGTGGCTGTGGAAGCCGTGAGTGTTTTGCAACCGAGCGTGTTGTCCGCAACGCATCCTTGCGATTTCTTGTCAATATCGGGTCATTATGGTAATTTTACCCAGAAGCCCGTGCAAAGCTGCTTTGTATACAGGTGAGACAGACGGAGCGGTGGAGAGATGCAGAGAGCAGAGAGAGAGCAAAAAGAGTTTTTATAACTATGAAATCAACAAAAAAATGTTTGAAAGACCACCATTTTGGGAAATATAACCTTCATGGAGGTTCAGAGAAGACTGTGGGAACGAAGGACCAACAGAAGTAGACATTTTTGGCGAGAAAAGGTAATGTGTGTGGTACGACGGTACAACGGAGTATTAGGGCCACTTTATAAAGAAAAATACAATTTTAAAATTAAGACTATAAATCTTTTAAATCTACGGGAAAAAGTCATAACTGCTAAATTACGAGAATAAAGTCGTATATTTATGACTTTAAAAGTCGTAGGCCAAATTTACGACTTTTAATCTTGTAAATATACAAGATTTAAAGTCATAAATTAATGAGAAACAAACCCAAATGTGTCTTTTTATCAGAGCTGACGTGGAGTATCTTGTGAAGATTTATTTCCAGATCGGTGTTAAAAACAAAGAAATTCTGAACCTTATGGTGATTCAAAACCAAATTATTTCCTGGTTTGGTGTCGGTAGTGTGGAGTTTCATGTGTAAATAAAGAGCTCAGAAATGCATGTTTATCAGGTCCGTCACTTTATTTTGCCTTTCATTTCCCAGAAGCCCTTTCGCCACATCACGTCATGTCTCTGACATGCGCAGAAACCAAAGGAGAATGTAAACAGACCTCCAGACGCCTCCTTCTCCAAATGAAAGGTCCCGTCTCAACACAAAACAACACTGAGAAATGACAGTTGTCTGTTACATTAGCACAAGAACATTGAAAATTCAGAAAACTAGTCCTCTTCAGACGGAAGCAGCACAGAGTTAGAGGAGATCTGGTCTGTCGCGGAGGAAGAAATGACTGGAAGTGAACAGCTGCGCGGATATCGACGGCTTCATCAACGTAATCTGCAGAGATCCTGCAAGCCACCATCAACAAATAAAACATTAATAAACTGTAAATCAAATAAAGAAACTTCCAAACACTTGAAATATTTTAAACATTCAGTTTACCTGATGAAATCCAAGACGTTTTTCACAGTTTGGTCGGTCTGCTTCAGCTCACGGCATAAATTCGCTGGACTGTTGGCTCCCCTCGACTTCAATATATCTACGAGAAAAAAGTCGTAAATTTACGAGATTAAAAGTCGTACATTTACAAGAAAAAAGTCGTAATATTACTTTTTTTTTTTTTTTTGGTGGCCCTAATACTCCATCGTACGTGGTTGAAGATTCGATCGAAATCGGGCTCCGTTGTCCAATCAGAATCTGTATTTCATTTGTTCTCATTATGATCAGAGCTTTATATTTCATCTTATTATTCCGGACAAATACTCCACTAGAAGTCTGCATGTCATGAACAGATCACAAAATTTTATTCCCGGAAAACGCAGCAGAAAACGGCAGCAGCTCAAGCAGAAGGCCAATGTAAACAGTTCAATAAAGCTAGCGAGCCGATCACGGATTCAGACTTCAGAGATCAATAACTCTTTCGAAAACACTTTAAACTGACAGTTAGTGTCTCTAAACAACAACCTCTAAAGGTATTTCAACAGAAAAAGACAGTATTTTTTTCTTTTTAATGTGAAGCTCTTCATGCTGCAGACAGATGGCTAAACAGCAGCTGCTAACTGCTACATGCTAGCGCCGTGATTTAACTCCTTAGGACCCGAGCTGTCCTTTGATATGCCTGTTTTATTTATCTGACAGAGAAATAACAGTTAAGAAAATTAACTACTGTGGTAATAAAACCGAAAATGTGATGTCTTAAGAACTTAAAAAAGAAGCACATAATCTTAAAAAAAACAAAAAACAAAAAAACAAATAAATTAAAACTAATAATAATTTCAGCTATTCATGAACACTCATCATCAAATTTTATGCTAAAACAAAATCATAATTTATTTTTAAGATTTTTAAATGAGGACAGAAATCACATGTGGTCAAAAAATGTTCAATAGCTCTAAAGATGTTAAAGCTAAAGTCACTAAACTTTATCACATGACTAATTATCACAGATATAACAAAAAAATTGTATTTTTCCCTTGTTTATATTTGCTGTATTTTCTCTTGTTTATTAAAGCTACTTCACAGAAGTGTTTTATTTAAGTTTTTAATGATAAAGGAAGGTTATTGAAACATAAATAAGGCACAACACTAATCTGTTTCTTCAGTTTATCCATGTTTTAAATGTCTTATAAAAGTATCGGATCGGGACTCGGTATCGGCAGATTCACAAAATCAAATGACTCGGAATCGGATCGGGCCCAAAAAAAACCTGATTGAGACATACCTAATGGAGACCCTCATCCACTGAGGTTCAATCCCAGAAACATCCCAGGTGTCCAAACACCTCTAAATGCAGGAAAACCATCAGAGGGTGAAATCTTTTCCCACTGATGCTGCAGAATCTGCACCAAGAGCATCCCTGAAAATGTGGGACTTGTGACTGTCACTGGCAGCATCACCAAGGAGGACAGAACTGCCCTGTGTGACCAAAAACGTCTGTTGATATTTTACATTTTATGCACTGTTTTTTGTACATTTAGAGAGAAACATACAAATTCAAAATAGAAGTAATGCTTGACAAATAGTTTTTTTTTTTCCATTGTCTGTGTGTAACAACTTTTGGGGAGGAAAGTCTCTGCCTGCACCGCTGGTTCACTCAGAAGCAACAATGACCCTGTTTTTGACCCTAAAAGTTAACCCTTTAACACCTAAGGCATCACCAGTGACATTTAGACACAAAATCTTTAACACACTGTAACTTTTTAACAACATAGTTGCAGCAGATTCTGAAGGAGCCACTTTTCTCCTTCAGAATCTGCTGGAATTATGTTGATTGTGTGAACTACTAACAAGTTACAGTAAGTCAAAGAACATAAACACCAGAGCTCCAGTGTTAAAGGGTTAATTGTAAATCTGTCCGCAATTTAATCAAAATGAATACCACAGGGGTCAGACATTTGCGCATACTTTTGGAAACATACACTCAAACCAAAGTCTTGAAGTTTACTTAATGCCATTAACAGTTTTATTTTGGATTTTGATGCTTTTTAAGTAAATTTGTTCATAACTTGTAAGAAATCCTCTCCAGATTCTTCTTCTCTTTGGTGTTTTGCTGTTTTTTTGCTTAGCATATACACAACACCAGTTGATTACTTGGGTCAGCTAAATGGGAAATGTGCACAAACAAATGGCAGAAAACACAAAACCCTTCTTTTGACAGTGGTTACATTACAGAAACAGTGTGGAGCTTTGTGAGCAGAGGGATGTGTTAGCTGCAAGGTAAATGGGAGTTTTGTTTGTACATGTGAAGTTCATATAGTTGCACAATTAGTAATAAGAAATCTTGCAGATATTCATGGTAGAAGCACAAACAGAATATCTCTCTCTGCGTCCAGATGCTCAGTCTGTGATTTAACCGTTGTTTCATAATTACAGAATCACGTGTTTTCATACTGTTAAAAAGGGACAGATCCAATGGGACTTTTGCAAAATCATCAAAATTCTTGGATCTCCTTCTTTTCCTCCGGTGAGTGTTGCTTGTTGGAGTCTGTCAGTGGCTGCCATCCACTCACCATTCAGCCAAAGTGCTTGGACGTGTTTCCTGAATCTCTACAAAGGACATGGCTGCATGGCCCTCTCTCACTGGAGTCCCTCCACAGGTTTGGGAGCTCTCTCTCTCCTGTCTGGGATGTGTCAAGCACCACTTTCCTGCACTTTTCATTCTGAGATGCTCTTTTATTAAACACTTGGGAGATTTGGGGATGGTGTGAAATTATTGATTGCAAAGCCTTATGACTTGTAAATGTGTTGGAATGGCTTGGAGTAGTTTCTTAATGGAGCCACTCAGTTTGTTAAGGAGGATGTCAGGCTCCGATGAGTTTCTGAACAAATCTCCTGGACAAAAAAAGCTTTTCTTCTGTTATTAAAGGCTGACATCCACAAAATCAATGCAAATCACCTGCAAAAAGATGCTAAATGATTCAAATCTCTGCAAACAGACGGAAAATAAAATGAAGGGAATAAAAAGCAACAAATGAACTGAGACACATAAAAACCTCTGGTTTTAGGTTTGAGAAAATATGTTTGGGTTGATTCATCAAACTGTTATCATCATTTACTCTATGTCTCTGTTGTCGGGCAGATTAGTCTTCAACAGAATGTTTTCTTCCTTTTTTAACTACCATTATTGTTATTTATTAGTACAGCCTTTTTTGAACCAGAAATCCCACTTTTTTGCTCATCCTCAAGATAGTCTTAGTGAGGATGACAGAAATTCAGAACAGTAACACACAGTGACGTTCACATTTGGACCACCAGAACAAAGTGTGAAATATAACAGATAGCTTATAATGACCTTAAGGAATTGGTTCTGAACTCCATCATGGATTTTAAAACATCATTAAGGTGAGGCTGCACCGTGGGGTAGTGGTTAGCACTCTCACCTTACAGCAAGAAGACACTGGTTCAAGTCCTGTCTGGGTTGTTTCTGTGTGGCCCTGTAACAGTCTCACAAACTGTCCAGGGCTTACCCCACCTGTACCCAGCTGTGGCTGAGATAGGCTCCAGCAACCCCATGACCCCAGAGGGAATTAAGGAGATTTAGAAAATAGATGGAAAGGATTTTATCTGAAAATGACATTTTTAACTAGTCCAAAAAGTGTCATATCTCGGTCCGGATTAGATTTTTCTTTTTTTATGGAAAAAAATACAAACCCACTTTTTTTCTTTTTCAATTGACCTTAATGCTCAAAACTGCATGTGACTAAAGGACAGCCTGTTCAAGTTCTAAAAGAAATGAAAGAAGACAAAGAGAAGAAAAAAGGAAGCTGGTTTAGAAAAACAGTCTTTACTTTTTGTCCCGTAAGTTGAAGAAGTAAGGTCTCATGAAATGTGCAGTGAAGTCAAACACTGCTACAACAGGCAGCAGCTGCTGAGCATCTCAAAGCATGATTACTTTCTTTATGGCGTTATGCTGGATTGTTCTGTTGGCAGCAGCTGACAGAGCATCAGCACTTTGTTAAACCAAAAACATCCTTCAATTATCTTTTCTGAATTGTATCTTGATTATTTATAATTGAACAATCAAAACACAATCATAATTTTCCAAAAAGAACACAGAGGTGCCAGCAAAAGCCTTAGTTTATCACAGATAGTTGCTCTAAAGAGTTCAGAGACATTAATAAAAAAAATATGATTAATTTTCACCTTATTTATTGGATTTCTTAAGCATAACGGGGCGGCCGTGGTGCAGTGGTAGGGCGGTCGACTCCTGATCAGAAGTGAGTGGGCTCGACTCCCGCCGTGCCCCCCATGTGTCGAAGTGTCCTTGGGCAAGACACTGAACCCCGAATTCCCTCTGGTGGGAGGTTGGCGCCAGTGCTCAGCAGCGGAGCCACCACCAGTGTGTGAATGTGTGAATGGGTCTGTGACTGTGAAGCGCTTTGGGCCCTCGAAGGAGGGTAGAAAGGTCTATACAAGTAAACGCCATTTACCATAATTTTCAGAGTTACCTTGATACTTCATTGTAATGAACCATATAAATATGTTTTACTTTACTATTACACTCCTTCAGTTTGGTCTTTGTTCAGTTTCAAAAATTGACTCTATAAACTAAAATTCGTATTTATTTTAAAGTTATTTTCTCAATTATCTTATTTCCCTTGAATAGACTTTCTTTTTTTTTTGAGAGAGAGACAGAACCATTCATCACTCTTTGGTTTTGACCACTGCCTAATAAACTTCTCAGGATTCCTTGTAATTTCAATTGTTTTTTTGTGTGTGTTTTGTCTTTAAAAAAGAAGAAAACACATCTGCAAACCTTTTCATGGTAAAGCTTAACATTCTCAGGAAGAGAAACTCACTTTCTGTCACTAGATGTCCCCATGAGTCTTTCACTAGAATGGATGTCATGTCCAGCTCCTGCAGAAGTCGTGCTCTGCTCAAGGTAAGCGTCTTTGGTCGGAAGCACATGCAGATTAAGATAAGTGGATATTGCATGTAGTTGTGCTGATGACCACATGATGACCTAAATCACAGAAGAAAGTCCTTAATGCACAACCTTCTGTAGGGTCACTAACCAGATGACAGAAGCTCCTTAAACAAACACTGATGCTGAGCAGTAAAGCTTCAGGCGAGACCTGCTTCAGATCCAACAACAGCTGCTTCAGAAGAGGGCTGTGAAGCAAATGCTGGTTCCTGAAGTTTACTAAAAGGAAAAAAAAATGTGTGTAAATGAGCAATCTGTTGCTAGACGATAGAGGATGAGAGAGAAGTAACATACAGGATGAAAGAAAGTACATCCTCGCTGATAGAAGATCAACAAGCAATACAGTGAAGTGTTATGAACGCTGGGGGGGTGGGGTGCTGATGGAGGTCTCACATGAAGGTGAAGCTGTGATTAGAGAGAAATTGGAGTTATAATCCCAGAGTAGCTCTTGTGTGTGGCGCAGGTGCTTACTGAAGCCTTGTTGTCAGAAATGTGAGGAAACAATCAAACCAGAGCCAAAGAGGCAGGAGCGGGGCTGATCCATGCGTGCCGGGGACAGAGGGACTAAAGATAGAAAAGAACTAAGGAGCAGAATTTGCTGGAAAATGTTGCTGCTGCTGCTCCAACATGTGTGACTGCAGTTAAGGTTAATTAAACCAAGCAATCTCATCATTCTGAACACCTGGGGCCCGTTTCCAGAAGCAGGTGTTGATGAAACTCTGAGTTTGTGAACTCAGAGTTAAGGAAAACTCTTAATGTCTGGTTTCAGAAACGGAGGTAACTTAAACCGGGAAAGTGGGTTAAACCAAATCCGTTTCTCAAAGTGGGGTAAGCTGAACTAAGAGTTCATCACTATGGCAACTGACTCTGTGAACCTAACCTGGTCTGGAGCAGGTTTCCTTCAGGAAACTCAGAGTTCCCTGCGGTCTCCGCCCCTTCTTAAAGTGCTCATTTACATCAGGAAATGGATTTTGAGGACACGAGTCGATTGCCTGGCATGTCCCAATTCATTTTTATTTGAGTGATACTGTTTTTCCAGGGACTCGTATTAATAATGCTGAGTTTTCTTTTCCTCTATTTAAACCCTTAACAACGGAAATCTATAAACCTCAAACACTCGAGACGCCGCCATGTAAGAGATTAACAGAGATATTTTTTCTCTCTGTTATCCTGCCGTAGCTGTGTTGCTCTTTTTGTGGAAAATGTGCTCGTAGTTGGGATATGCTTGTAGGAACACATCAATTTCTGTCACCGTGAAGCATGAAGCTCTAAAAGTGTTTGTTCCCGTTTGCACCTGATTCTGAGTCCAACTACTCAGAGTTGAATTTACAAACTCTGAGACAGTCAACCCTGAGTGCAGGTTTTAACTCTGAATTTGTTGAACCTGCTTCTTGAAATTGTCCACTTAAAGTCTAATTCCAAAACAATGCTTGCACGAGTGAAGTTTATGCTTGCGTTGTTATTGATCTTTTTGAATCAATTGTGCTGTAGTTAAGCTGATGGGGCCTAATCGTTTTGAGGTAATTAGCTTTTCATGACTAAACTTTTCAACAGATACTGAGATGGTTTTACACACCAACGGGAACACAGACAGGCTGAAAAAAAGACTAATGAGAAAAGTTTATTTTATTATGAATTGAAGAGACTAAAAATGGTGTTTCTGTTCAGCTGTGCAGACACAAACCTGTAAGAAAAGCAGAAATCTCAACATGATAACTCTCCTCTTTCAGTTCCAAGGTTTGTTTGAATAAAAAAATCTTCTGCTCCTAACCAGCTCCTTTAATTCTATTAATACACAATATCCATATCCTAACTCATTTAATAAAACCTGAACAGACGTACAGATTATACCACCAACCAAGGACACCTCAGGATTCTACAGACATGGAATTGCTTTGCAACTGGAGTTAATACTTTTTTGTGAGATGTTCTTAGAGTCACTGAACACACCAACATAACACTATCATCCCTGTTTCAGTCACGTTGATGTGAGACCTTGACTCTTTTAGTTATATGTCATATGTCACTAGAGGTGGCATCCTAGCTTGCAAATTTGGACGCCATATTGGATGTCTGTTTAGATGTCTGTTTACTGCTGTGTTACAATTGTACAAACATATATGGAAAAACAAGAATGAGACTTCCACAAGTAAATGATTTCTGTCAGCTGATAAAGGAGAACTTCTAGAAAACATTTTAACAAGATCTGAGTGAGTTTACTCTAAATAGTGAACATTTAGGCTGATCGACCGGGCTGCACTGTTCTCAGTCGGATCTGACCCATCTGACCGCGTCACGCTGATCTGGGCGGGGACCGGCCCATATACAACGGGCGCTAGCGTTCTACGGCGATGTCGGCTACCCACCGATCTGTTGATAAATACAGACCGAGGAATATAACTGTTTGTGTAAATTTAAGTCTGTGAGTAGATTTGAATGAAATCACAACCATGCATTAGGTATGCATTGCGTTTCCTATATTCTAGCCTGTAAAGTTTGAAATGTCGTTTAATTGTTGTACTTTGTACAAAAGCATTATTACCATGATGATACTGATGATGATCAGGGTTTTTTCCTTTATTGTCATTTTACTGTGTCTGCTAAACCATGTCTCATTGTTTTTATACCATTCCAATATGGCGTCACTCTTTACTTATCTTGGACAACAGTAACAAGCCTGCGTGTCATCTACAGTGATATTAAGCTGAACAATCTCAGAGGGGTTATCCTTTCATTGTTTAATCATTTGTGAAGAAGAAAAGTTTTTAGAAAAGTAAAATTAATGTGTCAAACAAAGGCAGTTTCAACTATATTAACATATTTTGACTAAACTTTTCTGATTTTAAACTTTCACAAAAGTTTTGGGCATCAATTGAGAAAAAGGCTGCTTAAAGAAAGATTCCAGCTCCAACATGAAAATAAACAACAAGAAGAACCCTTTTTGTGATAAGAACAAAAAGAAACCCTTTTCCAAGAAAAGTCTGTGGACTAATGAAGCAGCATTTCTTTGCAGGTTAATCAGAATACAGAAAACCTGATGTTTGACATTTGCAGACAAATATCACAACTAACAAGCTCTGACAACTGATGAGCACAGCTCACTCTGGGTTGAGAATTTTGTTTCGGATGATGCATTGTCTGATTTTGTAAAGTGTTTGAGTTTATGTGCAGGAAAATATTCCCTAGGACACTGAGTGGCTGGACCGTACTAGGAATTCACCTCTGGTTGTGGGCGGGACTGCTGGCCTGGAACAGGCCCCTTCCCTCCCCCCAAGGCTAGAAGCTCTTTGTTTATGCGCTCTCCCACTAGCTTACAGCCCCTCACACTTTCAACCTAACATTAGCAGTACAACAAAAATGGCAAGCTATATCGGGACTATCCAGCTGTACAGTTTAGATCCAGATGTCAGCTCTGACGAGGGAAACAAAGACGTTCATGGATCTATTTGTCTGTAAGTGGATGCACCAGAATGGAGTGGAGCAGTTTTTGGCTAAAGTGACATCAACAGAGGTTTTGCTATGCTAATTCTTAGTTAAACTAATATTTTAGCAACATACTAGATTGTTTGGTTAATATGGCATCTACTATGGATTTGGGGAATTTTTTAGAATTTTTGAATTTTAGAAAAGCGAACATTTTAGCAAAATACTCTCAAAATATTCTGTGGTCATACCTTTTTTTTAATCTTTGCAATGTTTCCAATTAGTCAAGAAATTACTTAAATTCTTTGTGCACATTTTCTGCAATTTCCGCAACTTTAAGTCTTTTCGCAACTTTAGCATTATGCAAATATCTTTAGCATTTCAGCAAATCCCTTTAGCAACTACAGTAAATTCCTTCAGCATCTTCAGCAAAAAACTTGAGCATATTCAACGTCCAGATTCAGCAAAAAGAATTCACACTAGCATTATCGCAGGTAATGCAACTTTTCAAGTTTAGCTCTATGTTAAGCTTTTCCTAAGTGGACGGGAAATTTCAGCTTGACCTTAAGACAGTACTTGCAAGATGAGTGGGAATTCAAATCTGAAGGAGATAAAGAACAGGGAGGATTAAGCAAGCAAGAAAACTAATCTGGAAATGACTAAGAGCAGGCAGAGGTTCAACTTCCACTGGACAAGGCATGATGAAAGTCAAATACCTAAAAACGGGCATATCCTCTTTTGAAAAAGTGTTCTTTGTCATTGACAGAAAAGGTCATCAAGTTAAAAATAGAATAGAAAAGAACTTAATTAACCTATAAGAGGAAACATTCCCCCAATTTTGAAATTGTTTATGCTCTAACCCAAATGACATCAGACAGACGACAGAAAGGAAAGTGAAACAATTTAGGAAAGCATGACTGTTAGGGCAAAACTCAAACCACACACTACACCGACAGAGTTAATTTGTCAATAATTTGTTAATTTATCTAATTTTGTCCAATGAACTCCAATCTTTTAAGACATTTTACAGGTGTGACCTTATAGCTACTGCTGCTGCTGCTGGTGGGGGCGCTATTGTTTGACAAGCCTCAAAAAAAAAAAGTGATGAAAATAGAAACACAAATGTTCAAACCCTTGTTTGACTTAAACCCGTGTACAGTTAAATCATGATTACATTGACATTAAAATAAAATAAAATAAAAAACATTGCAAATCTGTGTTTGGTTTTGCTGCAGATTCTATGGATGGATGGAGACTGATGGTTGGATGGAAAGATTGATGGATGGATAAGCATGGATGGATGGATGAGGATGGATGGATGGAAATGGATAGATGATGGATGGAGACTGATGGTTGGATGGACAGATGGACGATGGATATGGATGGATGGATGGAGATGGATGGATGGATGGATGGATGGAGGAAAACTGATGGTTGGATGGGGATGGATGCATTGATATGGATGGATGGAGGATGGATGGTTGGATGGGGTTGGATGGATGGATGGAGATGGATGGATGGATGGATGGATGGAGATGGATGGATGGATGGATGGATGGATGGATGGAGGAAAACTGATGGTTGGATGGGGAGGGATGCATTGATATGGATGGATGGAGGATGGATGGTTGGATGGGGATGGATGCATTGATATGGATGGATGGAGGATGGATGGTTGGATGGATGGATAGACTTTGATGGATATGGATGGATAGATGAGGATGGATGGATGGATGGATGGATGGATGGATGGAGGAAAACTGATGGTTGGATGGGGATGGATGGATTCTTCGCTCAGTTGGAAGTCGGTCAGAGAATAGTGTATAAAATGTGTAGTGAGGAGTTTTAGCATCAAAACATCTGTAATAGTGGCCAATAATAAAGTTGTACGTCTTCTCAGCTTCATGTCACATAATTGCTGACCTTGATTTCTGCTTCAAATGAAATTCATGACAGAGCTCTTATTAACCTGCTTTACCTCTTTAAAGACGGGTAACTAGCAAAAAAGACAATCTGACTGTTTATTCAGTTACCAGAAGCACAGCTGCATGTCTTCATGCATGAGGGAGTAGGAGGGGGCAAGTCCAGGCTCCCCCAGTCATCAAGTTAATTAGTTTTTAAAGCTAATGACTTATCATGAGGTCACTCAATCTCAAGGTAAACTGTCAGGTGTCGCTCATGAACTGCACCTGTTTAAGAAAATAGTGCAAAATACATTTTCTTCAGTTAATTCATGGACATTTAAAATGTCAGTAAACTCAATCTTGGTGACTCACTTGTTTCGCTTTCAGAGCTGCTCAGCAGGTTTCTTTATTGTTTCTGAGTATGTCGCTCTGCAGCATAAATCGCAGATGCTAAACATGCAAAGAAAAAAAACATATACAAGTCACACAGGAGTATAAGTCACATTTTTGGGAGACAAGTACAATGCTTCAACAAATGCAACAAATCTGTCAAATCAAACATAATGCTGTGTTCACACAAAACGCAACACATGTCAAATTTGATCTTCAATCCATGTCCAAAATTAGACACTGCCATCGTGTGTGGGAAAAGCTACTACCAAGGTTCAACAGATTTAGAGTTCAAACCTGAACTCAGAGTCCATGGACTCAAAATTCTCAAACTTGGAGTTTTCTGTTCCAGACCAGCTGAAAAAGTTTGATTCAATCAACTTGAAGTTGTTAGAACCAGAATCAGGTGTGAGCATCGCGACCATTAAAAGCCCTGATCAATGGAGCAAAGACAGCACGATTCACCATGGCAACGGGGACAAACAGCTGAGTTTAGTACTTCCGGCGACGGAAATTGATGAGTTCCTGCAAGCATATGCCGACTACAAGAAAAGCAACACAGCTGCAGCGGTAAAACAGAGAGAGAAAATATCTGCAGTTACCGCGTACGTCTACATTTGAATCATTTCAATTCATGAATAAATAATCATGTCAGGGAGGTTATTTTGTCACTTGTTAAGCAAGGAATGATTTTTGATCTGCTAATAATCCAACCAGTAATCTCTGTAATTGCATAAATTACCATTTTCCTTAACCCCCCCCCAACACCAAAACCACCCCCACATACATACACACAAAGGGATATCACTGCACGGTAAAAAGAAACACTGTAGCTGCCTGACGTCTCTAATGTGAATGTTCACTAAATGTTAATGAGAAAGTTCTATTTGAACATCTTTCACTTTAAAAAGGGGCGGAGACCGCAGAGAACTCTGAGTTTCCTGAAGAAAACCTGCTACCGACCAGGTTTCGTTCACAGACTCAGTTACCATAGTGATTGATTCTGAGTTCAGCTTAACCCGCTTCTTGGAACGGGCTTGGTTTCGCCCACTTTCACAGTCTCACAGTTTAAGTTATCTCTCTTTCTGAAACTGAAAACTTAGTTTTTCTGAATTCTGAGTTTATGAACTCAGCGTTCCAACAAAACCTGCTTCTTGAAACAGGACCCTGTTCCACATATTTGCTGTCCACCATCTGAGCATTTGGTAACTTGGGTGTATTTGTTACTTTAACAACTGTGTGTGTGTCACTTGAGAAGCTTTCTTTAGATGCATTGTCCCAGTAAGTCAGTAAATGAAGCAGTTGCCCTCATCCAAAGACTACAAATACTGAGGATAAACTTGAAGCCTAAACACACACTGGACTAAAGTTAAAGCTCAGCAGAGCTAAACAAACAAAAGATAGAGGCAAAAAATCAAAAACATCCCATTAACTATATATGCATTTTTATATGTTGATCCTTTATCTGTAGATGGTCTTTGGCTTCAGTGTTTGAAGACATTCATGTTACACCACCTGCAAAGACTCCAGAACACTACAGTTAGAAGAAAAAGAGGAAATGACAGAAATCAAGATCAAGTTTAAAAGACAAGAAACTAACCATTTATTTTAACAAATCAATTATTTAAGGTTATTTTTGTTTGTCTTGTGCTTGGTCTTAGATGTTTTAAAAGAATTATCTGCACACGTGAGTCCAGGGGTACACATTGAATGACAAATATGCTTCATGGGGTACATACTTTACTGTAAGATGATGTTGGAAGCCACTGTGGTACCCGAAAGAGCAGGAGACCAGAACCAGGATCATGGAAACTCCCACTGTTTTCTGTTTATTTAGAAAAAAAAAAGATAAAGAAATTAAAAATCAAAAACCAAACTTGGACACAAGAACACAAGACTGAATACAAGACAAATTGCAGTTGTAAGATATTACATTATTTGTAAGATGTCATTTAAGCTTAGAACAAAAGTGTTGCATTTAAGAGGAAAAAATCATTTAAAAAATAAACTTGAATTTGCCTGCTGTCCCCTCAATCTTAGCCTTCAAAACAGATGAAAAAAGAAAAAGAAGGAGCTACAGACAATATAAACCTGTCGTTTCTGTAAGTTCTGTCTCTTTTTTGTGCTCTAGTTGTTTATTGTGAATGCAGGCGTTGCCCTGTAGCAAAAACAAAATGAAGTCTAGGCTGTAGAGCAAAGAGCTGCCATGTTCACATGCTTTGCATAATGAGATGTGATCCCAATATGGACAGGATGCAGGCTGTGGAATAAATCATTTCTGTAAGCACAATGCCATGATTGGATTGTACTACAGACACACCACATGCAGCTATAGTGGCAAGGAATGCCAAATGAAGATTGGGCCTCTGAGGTCATGAGGATAATCTTATGTCAAATACAAACACGCAGCCTCATTAATTTTGAAAAATCTAATTTTTGAATCAATAAGGAGGACCTCTATTGAAGCCTACATATGCCTCAACACTGCAAATGACTGCTTGAATATAATGAAACCAAATATGCATCACATTCATTATTAATGATGCATTCACACCTTTATGGCTTGGCCAATGGCTCATAATAAAAAGAGGTAAAAAGGTTATTAGACATAAAAGCTTATAGACTAAAAGGTACTTGCAGTTTTACAATTCATTTATTCAATTTCAAATGGGATTTCTTTACAATGATAAATGTGAACACTCATTATTGCAGCTATAGACAGTAATCGCATCTAAAGTTGATTGCATTTTGGACCATTGTAAAGTGCACAGCAGACTCTGGACAATCTGTATTTAAGGAACAGCAAAATGTTTTAAACAAGCAAAAGAACTCTTCTGTAGAACTATCCAGGAGTTAAAAAAGGGAATTGGATCTTGTGAACCAGTGGTTGAGCAGTTGTATTGTGAAAAAACAGCCTGCAGAGTCATTGTCCCGAGTTTACTGGTTTACTAAGTCTGTGTGGACATACAGACTACAAGTGACACGGCACAGGAAATAGAGACTAACGCCTTGTGTGATCACTCTACACCATAACTGTCTCATTGGATTACACTTAGTTTATAGTCTAGGCCAGTGGTCCCCAACCACCGGGCCGCGGACCGGTACCGGGCCGCAGACCCATTGCCACCGGGCCGCGGAAGAATTTAGGGCCTTTTTTTTTTTTTGAAAATCAACCGGATTTTCTCGATTATATTGAGCGCTAAAAGCAGTCCAGCGGCGTGTCACACGAGAAAAGTTGCATGTGGAACCTTTCTCCGCGAATGGATGGAATTAGTGCAGCAACAGAAGAACAGACAGAAAACAACTGCGGTCAAGTGAGCCGCTGTTCCAACACACTCTCAGTAAAATGCGTACATATTCCACAACTTTGCATTCTGAAATACCGTGTATAATATACGCCAAACACGCTTTTTGCGTGCATATGATACGCAATGGTAGAGAATAGGTTGCGCCGGCGTACAATAAACACGACTTTTTAGGTTTCGTTTTGATCACATGGTCAGAAATCCTCCGGCTCTTTTCTAAATGACGTCGATCCTGGTTAAGGTTAGGATTACGGTTATGGTTAGGGTTAGAAAAGGAAATTGTTCATTTGTGGGGCTGTCTGTGATGCTCACGCCTCCACCAGGGGACGTGTCAATCGTGAAAAACAGACTTTAACACGTTTAGGACCGAGTGTATTATATGCACGCAAAAACCGTTTTTTGGCGTATATTATACACGGTATTTCCCAAATCGTGGCATATGTACGCATTTTACTGAGACTGGGCTGGCTGTTAGCTCAGCCGCGGTCAAGCCATCCGCGCTACAAAAAAGTCATGCACCCGTATTACACGGTTTATGGCAGAGCATGAAACTCGGTGGAAGAGCTTTCTGTTGGAGCATTAGAACGTCAGATGTGCTTGGAGTAAAGAACAAAAGAGAAATAAAATTCTATAAAAAACTATGTATTCTATCAGTGCATATTTGTACTAATAATCTGTTATTTATTATGTCCTTTCTAAAAAGAAATGTTTAGAGTTTCAATAATGAAGTTAAATAAAGTCATTTAAAAAATAAATGAGTCCATAATTCCAGGCCTTGGACAGAAAATGCTTGTTCTACAGGTCACCCTCTATTACCCCAAGGAGACTTTTGTACTTTTACTGTATAGTTTTTGATAAAATAGTAGTTAAACTTTGCATTTTTGACGAGAAATATGTTACAATGGTCATCTTTGAATCTAAATTAATAGATTTTGGTCCATAATTCCAGGGCTTGGATACTATATCCTTGTTCTACAGGTCACCCTCTATTACCTCACAAAGACTTGTGTACTTTTACTGTATAGTTTTTGAAAAAAAATGTCTTTAAACTTTGCATTTTTGACGAGAAATAAGTCAAAATAGCCATTTGTGAATTTGAATAAAAAGGTTTTGGTCCATAATTCCAGGCATTAGACACTATATGTTTGTTGTACAGGTCACCCTCTATTACCTCACCAAGACTTGTGTACTTTCACTGTAAAGTTTTTGAAAAAATAGTACTTAAACTTTGCATTTTTGATGAGAAATATGTTACGATGGTCATCTTTGAATGTAAATAAATAGATTTTGGTCCATAATTCCAGGCCTTGGATACTATGTGCTTGTTGTACAGGTCACCCTCTATTACCTCACAAAGACTTGTGTACTTTTACTGTACAGTTTTTGAAAAAAATGTCTTTAAACTTTGC
>NC_050513.1:21747662-21757944 GCF_002922805.2 Oryzias melastigma
GATTTGGAGCCCAAAAAAAGTCCCTTGATTTTGTCGCTATTAAGTTTAAGAAAATTGAATATCAACCAGTTTGGGATTTCGGACAAATCGGAGGAGAGGGACGGGGATGGAAGAGAGGAATTTGTAAAATCGAAATTTGTAATTAAAACCCAAATATTTAGTTTAGAATTAAATATCTAGTTTTTAACTAGATATCTAGCTGCAAACCTAATATTTAGATCCAAGTTAAATATTAAAATTTTAACTAAAAAAATACATATTTCTAATGGGTGGAGCAGTTGCTACAGCAGCAGGATTATCATGTGACTGTTGTATGCAGTTTTTTTTTTTTTTTTTCTGACATGTGCAGGCTCTCTTTAATGTGGTAGCTGAAGACACCTGACATAGGCTTACCATGCTGACCAATCAAACCTCACAGCGTCTTTATAAAGCTCCTGGAGAGACGCCGAGAAATCTCAGCTCTGAATCCTCCTTATTTGCGTTGATGTCAGTGAGCAGCAAATGTCCCCTCTGTCCCCATGTGTATAGGAGGATGATGACAGGTAAGACAGTGTACCCTGTACATTGCACAAAGATGATTCATGCTTTATACACTAAGTAAGTTGGGTAGTGCCACCTATTGTATGTTTGGATAATTGCTTTGTAAAGAGGAAAGGCAGATGTTTGTTTTTTAGCTTTGTTTCAGTGTCAAATAGGTCTGGTTTTGTTATTTCTAATTATTTTCTTTGATTCAACCTCAGACCCTACCTCTTCTAATTTGATATTTTTTCCCTCTTTTGTAATAAACCTCTTTAAAATCATTAAATTTGTGTACAGTATTTTCACGACCATAAGGCACGCATAAACGTCTCAAATTTTCTCCAAAATGTGCGGCGCGCCCTATAGTGCAGTGCGCCTACTGTGTTGTTTTTTTTTTTTTTTTTGAAGGCGGATTGCATGAGAACTTTGTTGTTTTATAACTGAAGTGAGCGCCACACACACGAAGCGACGGAGCGCGTGTCCGTGCTCCGTCGCATCTCTCCACAAGAGGTAAATGTGGAAAAAAATCACATTCGTTCAAATTCAAATTTGTTTTAATGAATTTTACATTTTATGTCAGATAATTTGTTATTATTGAGGCAACTTGTGAACTTTCAGGCTGTTAATTTTATATGATCTTTGTTTTTTACAGTGCTGGTATCTATATTTATTTCCCTCCTTTTATTCAAATTTCCTGAACTTTTCTTTGATAATCAACACGTTAGTCACGTGCTCCACGTGTGTACCGCTAGCATAAACACCTTTTGGATCAATAACACCGGTAGAAGTCTCTTTTTACGGTCAGACGCTGCTCTTCGCTGCTCTGCCTCCCGTGCGCGTTTTCACCTGTCAATGGAGCAGGTGGAGGAGCGCACGAGGACCCGCCCACTTTATATACATATACATATGTAAGCAGAGAAGAAAAAAGCTGAACCAGCGCAACTTTGTTTTTAGACAATAGGTGCACGAACGCCATCTGCATCTTTCAGCTCCCAAGAGACTCTTTAGGTCATTTTGTTGAACTTACAGTATTATCAATACCTTTAGGCACAAAATGAATAACTAATGTAAACAATGTTTTGGCATGCTTTTAAGAGTAAAATGTGTTAAAGTTTTTTTATTTTCATCCCAGATAAAATGTACCAAATAAATTATAAAAACAAAAAAACAATTATTTACTATTCAACTTTTACATTTTAAACAACACAAAACACTAGTTAAAAAGATTGGCATTTAGCAAATATCTCATCTTTGTGAAGCTTTACACCCCTGTGCACAAATACATGGTAAATGGTGTATACTTGTATAGCACTTTCTACCCTGTTTCAAGGACCCAAAGCGCTTCACAGTCACAGACCCATTCACTCATTCACACACTGATGGAGGCTCCAATGCCTAACACTAGCACCAACCGTCCACCAAATATGGAATAAGGTTTGTCACTATGGATTATGAGATTAATAGGAATGTTTGTGGTCAATATTTTTTTGTTTGCTAAGGAAAAGGCTTCCTACTGTTTTTATGTGATACATTTGAGCACTATGGACCTGATGTTTTGTTCTTGTTTCTTATTTATTTATTTATTTTTTCTTAACTGTTCAAGATTGAAAAAAAAAATCCCTTGTCGGTGAAAAAGTAAAGTTTGGAAGTCTGTTATATGAGGAAAACTTCATAAAGCAAGTTTTTATTTTTAATTTGATCTTTTAGTCTGCCACAGTGTCAAAAATTTAAAAGAAAATATCTTAGCATCTGGATTTTTACAGAGATTAAATTGTGATTAAAAAAGATTCATTAGATGAATTAGTTACAGGTCATTATTGATTAATTGCAAAGAAAAAATATTTGCCTGACAACACTTGTTCCAACCCCACAGTCTACCTGAGTATTGTTGCTGACCATGTCCATCCCTTTATGGCCACAGAGTTCCATCTTCTGATGCTACTTCCAGCAGGATAAGACTCCATGTTATAAAGCTGGAATCATCTCAGACTGGTTTCTAGAACAATGAGTTCACTGGACTCTAATGACCTCCACAGTCACCAGAACAGAAATAGAACCTTTGGAATGTGGTGGAACAGGAGATCAGCATCATGGATGTTCAGCCGGGTCCAACCGTGTACTCGCAAGATATACCCAGTGTACTTCAGTTTTTCATTTTTGTTTTCCTTGTGTACAGCAGTTTAAGAAAATGGATGAAAGAAATTGTATGTTTGTAAATACATGAACTATACTTTTGGAATTTAGTCCTTTTTGTAATCCTAAATGTTCTATTGGTGTCCCTTAACTTGACAGACACAAAGCTCTCTCTGTGTGGGTGGAATGGTTCTCCCAGTTTTTGGCATTTCCACAAATGGAAATCATTTACAATGAAGTTGATGTTTCCCTTTATCACCAGTGTGATATCTGCAGCAGTGTCAATGACAGAGACTAAAAACTGGTTTTATTTCCTGCACACAAATGAAAACTTTTCGTAACCTATTATTTTTCTGGAACAACTTTTTCCGCTGTAAACTCGCAGGAGTCACACACACGTATGGGACATTCTCATTTCATAGTTTGTCTGTATTGTCACTGAATGGAAAACATCCAGGAAGCGAGATAGGAGTCATAGGCCCAACTCAGATTCTTCCCTTCTCCCTTCCCCTACATTTGAAGGGCAGTTTGAGTGCAAGTGTGGCCGGGATATATGTTTTTTTAAACCCGACCCTCCGAACGGAGGGATATGAAGTCCTCCATCATGAGGGTAAACCACATCGCAGTGAGAAGCGCTTTCCTTCTTGTGGGTGCACTCTGAAGCACAGAAGTTTACATTTAAATGTAATGACTTTTAATTGTAGCTGTCATGGCTCCCCTAGGCCACACCCTCCCCCACAGCAGTTCGTCAGACTCATCACCTCCACCTGTGTACCTCTCTATATATATCAACCTCTCGGCTCCCCTCACTGCCGGAACGTTAAGCTACACAGCCTGACTAACAGCCAAGTCCTCTGCTTCGTTAAGCCACAGCCTGATTAAATATCCCTTTGTTTTCCCTCACGCTCCAGGATTCCACGCCAGCGTTTTCACCCACCTGTCTGGGCTCCTGCTCCGTGCCTGCTGCCTCAAGTTCACCATTCGGCTGGAATTCACTGCCTCCTCCTCAACGCTGCAATTCTGGTACCACGCCTCCTCCAAAAGGTTCTCTCCTAAATACACCTCTGCCAGACGAACTCTCTCAATCAAGATAAACTCCCGATCCATCGTCAAAGTTCAGCACTCTTCCTCTGGTCCTCTCCTCCGCCGCTATTCGTCCTCCACCCGGCTTCCTTGACTCCAGCGCCCTCTGCTGGTCGGCGGCATTACTACACCCCTCAAGCTCAAGTCTCCTAAATAAATATCTGACTTTCTTCTACTCCTGGGTCTGTCGTGTTTGGTCCGCAACACTTCCTGACAGTAGCATGACCTTTTTAAAGTTATAAAACCGCTTTTGTTATGTATACTCAAGCGCTGGAAGCTCAGCGCTAACGCTAGCGGACTGGTGATTACTGGTGACGTCATCAAACGAAAGTGACGTCCAAAATATGAGAAACAATTTTTTATAACTCTTTGTTTGGAGGGATACATGAAGGGAGAAGAGAAGAATTCAGATTGGGCCATTGATTAAGTTCCAATGCAGACCACAGTGGATGCAGAGATTGGCACTGCAATCTGGAGTTGTGCACAGCACTGCACACTTTAAAGGATAATAGGATGTGAAACTGGTCGTACATCACATCTGTGTCATTGTTCACGCTGACGCTTACCCTACAATGTGTCACAATCCATTACAATCATCACCACGCACATACTGATGCTCTGATTATTTTCACTGCCATTCTTTTGTGTGTGCAGGAAACAAACAGCTTCCTGATTCGCACAAAGTTAAAGTGTTTATCGTTCCAATGAGTGTGTACATCCACACAGACACATAGCTTCACCAAGCGACTATCATGTCATTACCCACACAGGCAAATCCCTCCACCTCCTCATTTTGCACGCAGGTCATTCATTTCCTCCATGAAATACTGCAGTCATCACAGCACTACCCATGTGACATATACACAAGGGTTGTTTATGAGACAAGATGTGGCAACATAATCTCGGGATTTTCCTGGAGAATGTCAAGGGAAAACTCATTCCTATTTGCTTTAATGAGTCTTGCTAATTTCATCAAGTAAATGCACCACGCTGACATTTGTGCTGAGCGAGCTTCATGGTGTCTTCTCATGGTAATCAGTAGAATACATGTAGCTTGGGTTTTTGAAAGTTTGATGAAAGCTTACCAACAGTTTCATGACCATAGAGAAGTTGTTCTCAGTTTTGGGGTCAAGATTTTGATGCAGCGGTGGTTTTGGACGGTGACATTTAGGTCGATTTGGGTGTGAGGAGGTCTTCTGCTCACCTTGGTTGAAAAGGACATGCGAGTAAGACAAATGCCTGAGACGAGCATTTTTACATTTTCTTGACAGGTAACCTTTAATGGCAAAGAGTGACGGACCTCTGCCACAAACAAGAGTGAACAGTGACATTGTGATAATGTCACAACAGAAAATCTTTAAGGAGGTGATAGCTCTGAATACAAAGAGGTGGATTTTTTTAATCTTCTGTCCTTTGACTGAAGTTTTTTTTTCTAACCTTTGACTCTAGTTAAACTTTTCTGAGGTGAAAGACTCCTGATAGGTAAGACAAAAACGGCTATTTCACCTAGTTGCTCTTTGACCTGATTTTCAGATCCGTTTAATAGAATATGCAGAGCCTTTGGGCCAGATTCTGTTGTTTGACCAATGATATTCATGTAAGGATTACATGTATGTATTCGTGTATGTTTCTTTTGGTCCCTTTTCTCTGTATAAGGACATTGGTTACAGAACACAGCTTAGACACTTAAAGTTGTTTATTTGGTCGTTGAGGCTTTGATTTCTGTCTTTTCATCATGATGAAGTTTTTTATTATTTTTTATCTAACCAGTATAATGACAAGGCTTTTTTTATTGTGCTTGGCATGATGTTTCTCCAGGTATTAAACCAACACCAGCCTCACATGGGTGATACTTTGTTTGTCATGTGTTTTGAGATGTTCTTCTATTTATTTATTTTGTGTTTTTCAATGAAAAAATAAGGAACAGTTAAAAGATGCAGCTAAGAAAAAGAAAAGAAAATAGTCAACTTAAGGATAAAAGAAAGAGAAGACATTTTATTCATCTCCACGAGACTGAAAAAAAAATCCTTTAAAAAGACATGGGGCATAAAGAATTATTTTAGGAAATTTCCACATGGAGGGACCTTGATCACAACTCCCCATGTTTCCACATGGTTATAGACACATTTCTTCAGCTAAAATCCCACTGGATACTAAAGCCCATCAGAGATGTTGAAGCACATATGGTCAGTGTAATTAGTCAGAGTGGTATTCTCTGGATTGTGCTTAAAGAAGCAACTTATTTATAACCCTTTTTTATTCTACATGAAGACGCATTCCTTGTTTCTAGTATTTCAACATCCATCCAATTCCCACACTCACTTAATGGCCCAATCCGAGTTCTTCCCTTCCCCTTCATTAGCCCTCCAAGTGGAGAGTTTAAAAAAAATAGTGTGATATATTGCGATATTTAGTCCTGCGATCGATTCTCGATGAGTTCTCACCAAGTATTGAGATTATATTTTCAGTTGAAGAGGCTGTAGCGCAGAGCGTTTGAGTCACGTGACGGAACTATTGAGAAGATGGGCGCCCTGCATCAGACATTTAATCGCGATTCAGGCGTTTCACTCAGGAGAAGCTCTGGTGAGATACAGGCTCTGTAGCGCGTGTGTGAAGCATGTCTACCTGTCAGCATTTATCCTCCACCTGTAGGAAATCCAGCCGGTAAGAAGTGACTTCATCTAAGTGCTAGAATGTCAGCAATCACTTACTTCCTGTTTGCTGTGGGAACTGGGCGCGTGCTTCGCAGTTGTTTGTGTGTACTTCAGGTACCGTCAGAATTTTTGCCTTTATGCACTTCGATGTTTAACCTGCTGCTGTAGGGTGTAACTTTGGTAAATTTATGGTGTGAAGTTTTCAAACAATGTAATTACTTTTTGCCAATGTTAATTTAAAGTCATTCTTAAATAAACAATGTAGGATTTTACGTATGAACTTAAAAATGTAATTAAAATAAAGTAAATGAATTCACTGTAAAATTAGGGAGGTTGCTAGTTAATAGAAGCACTTAAAATTATATAAATTATTATTTATTAAAGTTGTTTATTACTATTCTGTATTATAATTTGAATTTGTAAATATTCATTGCCATTATCTTGTGTGTTTTAAGTTTTTTGCCTACTGACTGCTGACCACATGGAAAATAAACAAAGATTGGGAAAATAATCTCAAGTGAGAGTCTGAGTAAATCAGCCTTCAATTTTGGATGCTCTGTCCTTTTCAAGTGAGTGAAAAGTGAACGAAAAATTAGGGAACATCCTGTGAAGGGACGTTCCTTTGGAGGTACATAACTGTCGCCACTTGAATTATTACATTTTTGTTCTGTTGTTTACAACAATTCTGCACTAAGTAGTGGCACTGCTGATCATGTTTACTATAATTCAATTGGTGTCAATTATTGTCAAAGACATAGTATAACTGATTTCAGCAATGTCTATAATTTGTTGCACAAAATAAGAACAGTTGTTTATTATGATCGTGTTTAACCAAAAAATAAATAAAAAAGTAAATGGTAATGGTGAACTTCACAGTACAAAAATGAATTAACCAAATGTGACATAAGTGTGTTTTATTATTGTTTGTTTTCTATTTTCTAATCAATGCATTTAATTGTTTCTGTAATGAGTTTGAAATAAATGTGTTTTATCCAGTATTTTTCAATCTATGCTTGAAATAAACCACTCAATCAATTTATAAATGTTACTAATCTAAATTAAATAAATGCCAATTCAGTAATCCTTACTTTATGAAAATTACTATTTTATTTTTCTTTTTTTGTTCTTTTTCTTCTCTTTGTCTTCATCTGTATTATACTGCTGGGTTTTGTTATTTTAGTTTGGTAGTCTTAGTTTTCAGGCTTTGTTTATTTGTTTTCTTCAGGTAGTTTTGGTTAGACAGCCATTATCAGGAGCTGCTGACTCTGACAGTTGACATGTCTGGATCAGCAGTCTCCATGACTTATTTTATGTTTGCACGAGGAACCATGGAGAGATAAAAGAGCCCCATGTGGATCTGGAGCTGCAGGTTGAAGACCTCTGGTCTGAACGGTTAGTGAGGATTGCGTTTAACAATGGCAAGTTCATATTTACAGCCAATTTTAAAGGCCACTACTTTTTGTTTTGAATTCAAGGAATGACTTGCAGAACAAGCATGGAAAGTGATTCTTAATGGGCAACACAGCATACATTGATATGTAAATAGTGCAGAGGCATACCCAAGGGCAACCTGCAGCACTGTGCACCATCTTTGATGTCTTTTAGTGTGAAATAGATATTTTTTAATGAATCCAGGGCGGGCTACAGAATACACATAACAGGAGTAAACACAAGTGGAATGCAAAAATAATTGCATGCATAAATAACGTAATGGTCTGTAAATGTTAAATACATATTAATGTCATCAACACTGGAGCCAGTTCCTGTAGTTATAGGGCAAAAGGCAATGTGCACGTCAGACCTTTCAGAGGTTTGTCACAAAGCCACAAGAGTATGAGAACCTTTACAATTATTGTTATTCAGATTACAGCATCCTCTACTGGCCCTCTCCACGCATGATGTCAATGAGGCTAGAGCCAGAACAGGTATCTATTGGAATCATTCAGATATAGAGAGCCCAAAAAACAACCGAGATACAGTTTTAATGCAGTTTAAAAAAGGGTGACAGCAGAGGTAAGCAACAGTGAAAGAAGTGAGTCAGACAAAAACAAGAAATTGTTTCAGAAGTTCTTACAGTCTCTGAAAGCGAGCTCTTGGAACTTACTGCATGTGAGTATCTGAAGCATAAGATAGTCTCCTCCTGGTGGTGTAGTGGAGATGCAGTTGTGAGCAGAGGTTCCTTTCCTTCAAAGATCAGGTCCTTCTTTTCTCCAGTTTGAAATCAGGGTGTGTTTAAAACAACTTTGGTAAGTTCAAAGAAAAGGTCAAAGAATAATACTCATCCTCTACATCTGGTTTGTCCTCTGCAGAGCTACTGGAGTAAATTAAACTTTTACAAGCTACTTCAGGGCAAAAGCAGGTCCAGCCTGGACAGGTCACCAGTCCATCACAGGGTCACACATTCACACCTTGGGAAACAATTCAGTCACCACTCAACCTATGAAGCATGTTTTTGGACTAGAGGGAGGCAGAATTGCCCGTAGATGTGAATGTGAGAGTGTATGGGTGTGTGATTGAGGCCGTGGGACAGACTGGTGACCTGTCCACGTGTATCCTACCTTCACCCAATCTGTAACTGGGTTAGACTCCAGCACCTTGTTACCCCGAAAAGAACAAGCAGCTGAAGAGATGAATGAATGATTTTTTTATTTTGAAAATTCCTAAACTTAAGTGGAGAATTGATATTATTTTAAATAATCATGGATGTATGCTTCATTAGATCAACTAAAACATTCATTTTGATTTTTCACTTTGTTCTGAGGTTTTGTGTTGTGATGAGTGGACAGATCCCAGAGCAGAGTCAGGTGAGATGGAACAGCAGTGAAGTTTTATCAGCCTCACAAACACAAAAACGAATAACAGAAGCACACTGGTAGCGGAGGCAGGGAGCTAGGCCGACGAAAAGCTTTTACAAGGAACCGGTAGGGAGCCGAACTCAATGTGAATAACCTGGCAGGTTGGAGGAGCCAGGGAGAGGCTTTCTAGGTGCATCCATTAAGGATGGGAGGCAGGTGTGCAAGGCCACCAGGTAGTGAAAGCCACGCCTCCTGCCTCACGCCACCCTGTAGAAGCACAAACAAAGACATACATAAGCACAACGCAAAAACACCAAAACCAACAAAGGAAAACAACACAGAACCACAACATTTTGTGGCACAAGTGTAAGTCTACCTTTTACAAGACATGAGATCACATTGACTTAAGATGCAGCAGCTTTACATTTCTAACCCAAGGAAGCTCAAGAACCTGGCCTTGATGTGAAAGGCCATATTTGCCACATTACTGTTGAGTAGTTTATCCTCTACGGGTGCATAACATTTTATGAATCCCAAGTGCTAAATGCTTGAAATGTGAATCTCTAAAGACCTGTCAGAAAGGTAAGTAACCACTTCAAAGATGCAGCACTTTCAGGGGTGAAATATGACAAACTGGTTAATAATACTGTAGGAATGATGTGGAAAAGCAAAATGAACATGCACTTAAGTGCATCATAGGTTTAAAAAAACACATTTTTTTTTGCTGCGAACGACTGATTAAATGGTCAGTTTAAAGTGTGGAGTGTAGAAACAATCCCTTAAAGACGTGTCAAAGTCGAGGCCCAGGGGCCAGATCCGGCCCTCCTGGTAATTCTATCCGGCCCTCCAGATCATTTTGTTTTATTGTTATTAATCATTAATTGTTATTAATGTTATCTTGTGCTCATTTCTAACTTATACCATGGTCTGGGTGAATACTCGATTCTGATTGGCTGCTGGGTGTGCATTAAAAACTGATAATGCACAGTAAATAATAATGTGTGTAATAATACACCTAAAAAAGAAGTTCCGGTCACACAGACCAAACGTTCGATATCACTGCGCAGGCTTCTTTAAAACACATTTTCCTTCATTGTC
>NC_050513.1:21758257-21808290 GCF_002922805.2 Oryzias melastigma
CCGGAACGTCTCAGCTTCCCTGCCTGATCCACGTCCAGCCGACACGTTTATGCAGCGCCGTTCACGCCTGCAGTTTCGTCTCGTCTCGTCTCGCCTCACCCCGACTCATCTTGCCTCGTCAGGACAAGTCACGTCTCTCCTCGTCACGTCTCTCCTCAAACCTGCATCATTCTTCTGCAAGCCGGAGTACTCGTATCCACAAAGTCTCGGATCCACCACTCACCCCATCTCGCCTGTTTGGATGACCACTTCCTGTTTTCCCACAGCAACTTCAGCGGCGCCGTCTCGAACCTACGCCACCTGCTGGTCTGGAGGACTTATTACATCTAAATAAAACCCGTTCTGTCCTTCACTCTGGGTCTGCTTCTTTTGGCTGTCCAAAACGACCCCTGACATCCAGTGTTAATGGGTTATGGGTTGAGTTGATTTATTCTGAAAAAATATTCCAGCCTGTTTTTATTCATAGCAGGACTGAATCACTGGGTACCTCATGATATGATATCATACATGGCTCACGATATCAATGATATCACGATACTGCGATCATTGGTAATGAATCATCTAAAATAACTCACAATATATAGAGGAACACATATTGTTTAAGGATTTAGTTTTCCCCATTTATTTTTTAGATTTAAACCAATAATAATAAACATGTGTCGTATTTTGTGCAATATTTGTTGCACACTTTAGTGCAACATTACTGTAATAAATAATACTATGTCTTTGACAAGCATTGACACCAAGTGAATTGGAACATCAATACTATCGATACTTGGTGAGAAACCATCGACATGGTTGACCTAGGCGCCATCTGCAGGAGGGGCGCCAAATCACAATGATTATATTTGTTTTTTTTTTTTTTTTTTGCTAAACTGTTTGACGCACCACTCATTTTATGTAAAAAGTAATAACTATAATTAAAAATGAAAATAAAATAACTCAAAGTTTATAATCAGTAACTCTGCAGTACCCCTCCCCTTCTTGTCGCTGCTCCTGAGCTGGGTTCGGGCCAGGAGAGGGGCGCGCGGTGTTGCCGCTGTTGGTGCTTCTTCAAAACTTTCAGGATAGAAAAGGGTAGAGGAGGAGATATGGGCTCAAAGCAGAAGTTTGTCTGTTTTACTTTATAAAATTGCTTGGAAATTCACTGCCTTCTGCATTTAGTGGAAAAAGACAAATTAAACTGTCAATCTAGAGTTTCATTTTCAACGACTTTAACTGTTGAATTCCTCCATCCTGTCATGGGCAGATTGGTGGCACAGTCAGTTGGTGGGTTTTCCTCCAAACAAAGAGTCCCCCAGTTCAAGCCTCTGATCAAACATCTGAGCTAAAGACCCTGCAGGGGGCGTTAAATTCATATTTCACCTTGGCCACCATGCAACCCAGAGCAGAATCTATGACAGAGTATTAGGACCACCAAAAAATAAAAAATAAAATTAATAATATTAGGATATTATTAATTTTTTAATCATTGATGGTGGCTTGCAGGATCTCTGCAAATCCCGTTGATGAAGCCATCCATATCCTCGCAGGTGTCAAATTTCTGAATTGTGAATGTTCTTGTGGTAACGTAAGAGACTATTGTGATTCCTTGTTGTTGTTTTGTGTTGAAATGGGACGTTTCATATTGTTTATGATGTTTATAAAATGGAGAAGATCACTTTCTGCATAAGAAAATATGGAAAAGCTGGATTGAGTATGTAAAACCTGTCAGAGGATATTTTATTTGAAACTTGGATTGACTGATGGATATGTGTATATTTGTATTTTTTTTTTTTTTAGATGGAACCAGAGCTGTTGACTTCATTCCCATTGTAAAGAAGGCACACATCCGTAATGTTTGTGTTATGCTAAACTATAATGTTCCATTTTAAAAGAGAAGAACTAATAAACAAAGAATTGGGAAAAAAAAGAAATGGGACGTTTCATCTGGAGAAGGGGGCTTACGGAACACTCACACATTCTCCCTTGGTTTCATGACAGAGGCATGACGTAAGGTGGTGAAAGGGCTTCTGGGTATGAGAGTTGAAAGGACAAAATAAAGAGGCTGTCCTGCAAACGTGTCCCTGAGCTCTTTATTTTACATATGAAACTGCATTACCGACACAGAACCCTGAAAGTCATCTTCACTGATAATTTGGTTTTGAGTCACCAAAAGGTTCAGAATTTCTTTGTTCACCGATCTGGAAATGACGTCTTTCATCTTTGAGCACGGCCCTGATAAACAGACAACTTTGGTTGTTTTCTCATTAATTTATGACTTCAAATTTTTTAAATGTACGACTTTTAATCTCGTAAATTTATGAAATTTGAAGTCGTAAATTGAAGAGATTAAAAGTCTTAAACGAGAAAAAAGTCATAAATTTAGCCTATGACTTTTAAAGTCATGAATATACAACTTTATTCTCGTAATTTAGCAATTACAATGTTTTTCTTGTAAATTTACAAGATTTAAGGTAGTAATAAAAAAAACCTGTTTATAACTCAGTTGTAAGAATCAGTCACACATGTCGCGATATATAGCAATATCGATATTTTGGCACCCTCCTAATTCATAGTAAAGGTAAAAAATGTGATTTTAAAGTTTAAAAATGTTAGATTTAGTGTGTTCAGTAAATGTTTATCGTTAAGGTGTGTTTTGGATTTTGTGTGTGATTGAGTTTGACCCCCCTGCTTTAAGGCCACAGCGACTCTGGACTGAAAAAGTGGCGGAAGCAGCAGAGCCTTCCACTCTCCATACCGTCACTGTGGTACTACACGTGGGGAGTGTGCGCGCAGGCAGGAAAGGTGTGCGCATGTGAGAGAAACAACCACAAAGAAGCCATTCCTCGCGCCCCCGCCTCTCTCTCCCCTGTCTTTCGCCAAGGACAGCCCACGTCGACGCGGACGCACGATCCGCGGAACATCCCGTCCGCCGGCACGTCCTCCCTCTCCTGCCCACACTGATTACTACGGGGCATCTGTGATTGGCTGGTGCTCGTTCCGCTCCCTCCCCCTGTGTGTGATTGTATGTAAATCCGGACGGGACCGAGCCCGTGGGTGAGGTTGGGGCTGGTGGCTCCTGCCTCTGTGGCGCACACGAGCGCGGGGAGCGGTGGAGGTGAGAGCGGAGCTGTCCACTCCGCTGGTGCTGAACTCCTGCCTTCCTCCGGCTCTGCTGAGCAACCGCGTTATTTTTGGAAAGGATTAGCGACGTTCCCTCGAGCTGCTCGCGGGACAAACTTCTCCTTTGGACGTCCGTCTCTGACCACATCGGGAATACAACACAGCAGGCGCGGACTGACGGAACGGAGACCGTCGTCAATGACACTTAGTTGAGAAGTCTTTCTCGATTCCACCCCGTGTTCGGATTACTCTCTGCTTGCTTTGGCACAGGACACACAGGTAGGAAGGAAAGAAACGTAGGGTAATGTTTGCTTTGATGGACCAACTATCACCCAGTCAGACTCCCAGTTTAGCTCCATCATCAGCCGCAGCTGTATTCCCGCGGGTCACTCTGATCCATTCTGTCTCCCACGTGAGCTCATCCAGTTCTTCCCGCTTCCACGTATCCGGGTCCATGTCCGGAACCAGCTCATGTGAGGGGAGCAGAAGTTTAAACTCATCCAATCAGGAAGGAGCTCCGCGCGCAGAGCAAGCTCTTTAAGCTCTACCTCTGGTGTTTGACTGCTTTTATTCATAATATATTTTTCAGAGTAATACTTGTGTCCTCCCCCCTCCCCCTCCCACTCGCGCGTTAATCCTTGACTGACATGGTTTGCAGCGCAGGGATTATAGTTGTGTTTTCCAACCTCAGCTCTGATGTTGGTTCTGTTCGCTCCTGTTTCTTTACATTAAGGAGGAATTGAGGTTGATGTTTTGTTTTCAAATAGTGCAGCAGATGGAGTCCATGAAGAATCAATCCAAAGTTCTGCAATCATCAGAACTTGTATTGACAACTTTGACCTATTGAGAATATGGACAACAACAGACACAACTGCTGCTAGATTCTGTTTGGATTTTCAAATTTAGTGTAATTCACAACAACCAACAACTACAACCAGATACAGAGACACTATATTGTGTTATTTCAATATCAATGACTAAATGACAAAGGATCGCACTGGAACTACAAACGTGTTTAAAATGACCACAATATGCAACAAACACACATGATCAATGCGACTTGCTGATAAAATCATGTGACTCACCAGAGGACACAATAGTGAACTTTAGAGATGAACCACCAAAAGTATTCACTAGTGAAGAGCTGTTTAACCCTTTAATACCCGGGGCGTCGTCGGTGATTCTTAAACACAAAATCTTTAACATACTGGAACTTTTTAACTGTTAACACAATAATTCCAGTAGATTCTGAAGGAGAAAAGCGTGAGCTGCTTTTCTCCTTCAGATATGTAATACTCATTGATCATCCTCAGAATACAATTTCAAAGTAATGCAGAAAAACAATAATTAAACATTGAAATCAAGTTTTAAAGTAACCATAGAGTGTTTATTAATCATTCTCTGAAAGAATTCTGACATATTTTCAGTAAACATCAATGATCCACACAAAATGTTGTAACCATTCTTATCATTAGAACACATAATTACATTAATCCTGTTATCACTGCTGCGTATTTTGGATCAAGTAAAGAAAATCAATCCCATATTGACTGTAAACATTTAAGTAATTATTACAAAATATTACATAGTGTAAAACTCATTGGTTGCATTTAAAAAAAAAAACTTTATTTCACCACATTCAAGTTCAGACGTTCACACGTGGAATTATTCAAACACCAATTGATCTTTAACTCGCCTTATCTTCATATTGTGAACTTAGAGTTTGATTTTCATTCTTCATTTTCCTCTGCAAACCAAAGACAGAACCAAACCCTGTCTTGGTGTAAGTAAAAATTCTGGTAGAAGATGGTTCTGCAGGCATCTGTAGCCCTTTATAATCCAACTTCAATCCTTTTTTTTCCAGCAATGCCTCGACTTTATCTGTGAAAGCTCTTTGAAACCAGCAGATAGGATCTATTTCCACTGGTGCATTAGATGGATATGTGGATCTCATTTTCAAGGCTGGACTAACTAATTGATTGCCTGCTTGAAGTGAGGAAGTGATGTATGTTTTATAAGAGTTATGTATTAAATATATTGCACAAAATGCAATGAAGATACTTAATAAAAGTGCAGATTTCATCTAAGAAAGAGCTTCTTTGTAGGGCGATGTTGATTTGGAAAAAGAAAGGCCCTGAAATGAAACTGAGCAGCGTTCAAACCCATAAGGATGAAGACAAAGACAAACAACAGTTTTCCGAACATTCCCACTGGGAAAACACTCCCACCCCCCACCCCAAAGCCAGAAAAAAGTCCCCCCACTCTGTCTTTTTTATCCAATAAAGC
Organism: Oryzias melastigma; assembly: GCF_002922805.2. Lineage (NCBI taxonomy): Eukaryota > Metazoa > Chordata > Actinopteri > Beloniformes > Adrianichthyidae > Oryzias > Oryzias melastigma. The sequence goes on from NC_050513.1 coordinate 21,763,649, forward strand.
CATTTAATAACAAGTAGGTGATAGGTGCTGCCAGCTGGGCTGGTATTGAGTTAATGGAGTTGCTGTGCTTTCCATTACAATGACTTCCATTTGAGCACTGTGGGGAAGCAAAGACTTCTGAGTCAATAATGCTTTTCACCAAGAGGAAGAAAGAAATCTGAGTAAGTGATCAAAGGGTTTCAAAGATGTGAGTGGAAAACAGCTCAGTGTGAGGGGGTTGGCAACCTCTAAAGGGAGCTGGAGATGGGAGGGGGGGCACCTGTAAGAGGACATGACGTTGTATGTTTGGGGGAGTAAACAGTGTTAGAGGTGAAATGGCTGTTGCATATGCAGAGAAATAGGTATCAACCCGATTTATGAGTGTGTAATTCTTGATTTGTAACTCATATACTACATTTTGTGCATAAGTACAAAAATTACAAAATGAAAAAAAAAAATACAAAATACAATTTACACAGGAACAAATCAAAATGACAACAACTTGAAACTAATTACACTCACAAATCTTTATAAATTACACACAAATCACTTGTTACGCACACACAAAACCTCAGTTACGCACAAATCTGTTGTGAGACTCTTTTCATGTCTGAGAGATTCATCCGTAAGTGATGCATTTTAATACTTCTATGCTCGGTCAGCAGAGTTTTCTTATCATCGCTTTGAACTTAGATTGTAAATAATAATCTGCAGAAACTTGACATTTTCCCACTTTCTTAAACAGATATTCTGGATATTTTACTATAAAAGTATAAACAAAGATTTTTAAAACGCACCTCTTTTCAAAAGAAAAAGGTTTTCCAGAACTGATCACTTCCTCTCTGCAGCCCCTCCCCTGACGGCCCCTCCCGGGCTCTGTCAGTCACCGTGGGGCTCTGTTACGGAGCGTTGGTCACAGTCACGGGGATACCAGGCGGCGCCGGACCATTCCACACACCTGCAGAACAGAGTGGGAGTTTAGAACGGTCCGGCGCTGCCTGTTACCCCCCTGACTGGGGCCCAGCGCCCGGGACAGAGCCCCGTGTAAGAGGTCAGGGGAGAGGCTGCAGAGAGGAAGCAATCAGTTCTGGAAAATATTAACATTTTTTAGAGGAATAAGTGTTTTGAAAACACTTGTTTAGACTTTTTTATATGGATAATCGGGCATATCTGTTAAAGAAAGTGGGAAAAAGTCAAGTTTCAACAGATAATATTCACAATCTAAGTTCAAGGCGGCTGATAAGAAAACTCTGATTCTAGTGGTATTTAAATGCATAACTGAGGTTTTGTGTGGGGTTTTTAAAGATTTGGGTGTTTACTTAGTTTCAAGCTGTTGTAATTTGAATTTGTGCATGTGCAAATTGTATTTTGTATTTTTTTTATTTAGTAATTGTTGTATTCATGCACATAATGTATTATACAAGAAACAAATCAAGAATTATGCACGTACAAGAATACGCATGTATAAATCCTAATTTACGCACAAATCAGGAATTAAACACAAATCGGAGTGAATCTATTTTCCCAGGCATTCAAGTGTGACAGTAGATTCACAGATTGATTTATTGTGTGTACAAGAAAATGTGTTCTCATATTCAGCCTTTCTGGAGTCATGAATTGGATTTGAAAAATGATAACATATCTTAAAAATGTTTTGATAAGCCACACGTGACATCACACCCACTGTGAACCATATTTAGTAAATAATGTTAGCTCCTCATTCTTACTGAGATTTAAAGACAGTCAAATCGTTTGCTCTCAGCCAATCTCTGAGTTTTTAGCTGTTTGGTTTATGTGGTCATTGTGCTGTTGGAGGATTTAAGACATGTGGCCTAGACCGTGCTTTCTGACATCTTCATCTTTCTGACACCACAGAGCCTCAGTAGTCTTCACATTTCACTGTAGCTGCAGACTTTTAATAAACTTTGTACCTGATGAGGCGAAGCCTCCTCCATGTTTTACAGTAGACACAATCTTCTTTTCTAAGCATGTTTTATTTTTGTTCTTTGACCATAGAATGGATCTTTAAAGTAAAAAAAGTTCAATTTTTGTCTTACAGCCTCATGGATTGTCATTATGCTTTGAGGCTGGTTTAGGGTTTAAGGGACAGTGGCATCCTCTTGGGTCGTTTACACCTTGACTCAAACATTGACAGATGGTGTGATCCCACGCCGAGGAACACTGACCTTGGATTTAGAGGTTTCTGTGACCTTGGATCCTTCACATTTGTCTCTTTAATTTGTCATGAGTTTTCTCATAATACACTTTTTGAATAAACAGAAGAGTATCAACATGAACAGATCACTGAAACAAGAGCGTACTGAGCTTTCTTCTTAAGATCCACAGGCGCATAGTCTTGTTTTGAGCCATTTTTGTTAGATTGAAACATTTTGCACTGTTTGCTGCTGGTTAAGTAAGATCCAAAGGCTTGATAGATGGAAGAAGGCAGCCGCTTAGAGAATGAATGTCCGCTCATACAAAAAGCTGCCAATGTCGGAAAACAAAGAAATGGAGAACACGAAGCAAACAATGACAAATATCCTGCACTTTACAAAGAAAAACTAGGAGTCTATATGGAAAGGAGAGTAATGACTTAAAGAGATCAACTGTGGCAGTGAGTAACAGAGCTGCTCTTAAAAAAGAGAACTGAAGAGAATGCAAGAGAAAAACCTTTATGGAAAAAGACAGGAAGTAAAGTATTATAACAAAAGGAAAACAAACCAAACCCGACTGAATAAGAATAAAAGTTCATTAGCAAATCTACAGACCATGAAACACTCCACCTCATACCGGTTTTTATTCTGATGTGGAACCAGGTCCCTTAAGCCTGATTCAGTCCCAAGTTTGTTTTCTTTTTGTGGGTTTAATTTAAAGGTTTGGGTGCAACCACAAACTATCAATTAGATGCAAAAATAGTTTTAATTGTATGTCTTAAACTTTCTTTTACGTCTATTTTTACTAACTCTGCACTTGTTGACCCATCGGGTCAGTTAAACGAGCCTAACAGCCCAATAATGGCTCAGGAAGACCGTGATGTAGAGCTTCCAGAGGAACAACATGCTTTAGGGATTCTTCTGTTTAGATTTCCCTGCAGATGCAATGGGCCTATTTGAGAACCATTGAAGCCAGCTGACAGGTGGGGGAGGAGCCACAGACACCATCTAACTCCTCCCCAGCCTTTTTGTAGGAGTCATGGGGCTCTTTGCTCTCATTTTCCTCTGTTAGGTTTTCAGAAGTCAACCTTAAGAAGTGTCTTATACTTTTATTTGATTAAAAACAGTTACCTTGTGTTTCTCATTAAATCTTGATCTCTGATGGCGAAGGTTTGGTTGACATCATATCTGGTGTGAGAGAGGAGGAGTTCTCATTCTGATGAATGTGAAGGAGAACGCTGTAGAAAGGACTAATGTGAGTTTATCACCTTCTTCAAGGCTACCTTTATATGACGGTGATGTCACTGTAATCGTGAAACACAGATATTGTTTTCTATGTTTTTTAATCAGCATTAGACACATTCAGATTCACTTTTACTAGATTTTCTCTGGTGGGAAAATTCTTTATTGCTGGCTGCTTCTTCACACAAACCAAAACATGCTAATTAGTGATTTCAACTTAGAAGATCCTGTAGTTTACAAAATGTGTTTACACAATTAAGAAATGAAAGCAAAAACAAACAACAGAAAACATTTTTTCTTCATGGATGGAGTTTTCCTCATCCACTTGTATGCATGCACAGTGACTTACATCGTATTCCATCAACACTTAAAACGTCTGACACTCACACTGATCAAATGACTTAAGGAGATGTACAAAAATGACAAATAATGCCTTTAAACAAAGGATGAATCCTGATGCTGCAAAAGTATTTTTCAATGTAATGAATGTAAAGTGTCAAGAAGATTTAAAGAGCGAGCAGGTACCTTCAGCATTCCTCACTTAGTATTATTTCGAAGGACATATTTGTGGAATGCCTTCAGTCATTTCATCTGTAACCATAAAATCTCCACAATATCTATCTTCAGTAAAAACACAAAATCATGTTCAGAAAAACAGTCTTGAGTCCACTTAGAAATATAACTTTATGTGCTAGTAAAAGCTTTCAATAATTGAATTAGTTGATGAAGTTTTGATCATTTGCCAAACTGGTCCACAGTAAAATCCATCCGGGCTCGTTTTCTACTGATCAAAACTTAGAAAGAGCCGCATAGTCTTACTTTAGTCTTTAATAAATTTGGATTTGCATTCACAATCTTGTTTTTTAAATAATAAATATGAATTATGTCTATGTTTTTGGCAGGAATAAAAGCAAAAATATAAAAAATAACCTAGCATCTCTCAAAATCTGTTTAATGTTTGACAGAAGCTCAAATAACTTATTTTCAAAATAAAAGATGCTCTGTTCCAAACAGGATCATCTAAATGCAGCTAGTAGCTAATATTGTGGAGCACAAAATATGTGCTTTTTACTCATAAAAGATCAAACCTTTTAACAAACGTTTTCTTTCCATATAAATCTGTTCATTCTGGAGGTAGAGTTGAACAAACAAGACGTCTTCAGGTCAACAGGATGTAAAAACCTACAGAGTTTATCATCTATGTGAACCTCAGACATCAATTTATACATTTAACTAATCTTAATTAAATAAATGCTAATTAAGTAATCCTTACTTTAAAGAATTGCTATTTTATTTTTCTTTTCTTTATTTATTTTTGTTCTTTTCTCCTCTTTGTCCTCAGCAGTCTTAAACTGCTGGGTTTTGTTATTTTAGTTTGAGGTTGGATCTTGGTAGTCTTAGTTTGCAGGCTTTGTTTATTTGTTTTCTTTAGGTAGTTTTGGTTAGACAGCCATTATCAGGAGCTGCTGACTCTGACATCGACATGACTGGGTCAGCAGTCTCCATGACTTATTTTATGTTTAGTCAAGGAACCATGGAGAGATGAAAGAGACACATGTGGAGCTGGAGCTGCAGGTCCTCTAGTCCTCTAGACCTCTAGTCTAGATCCTGAATGGTTATGAGGTGTTCTACTCTCTATATGTCAGGCTTGATGAGAGGTGGATTATACCCTGAAATTAGTAGGGATTTGAGATGGATGGATGGATATTCCAGACACAATGCAGCAGTGTAGCAGAGGTATTACAGCACTGAAGGGTTTGCTCCAGTGTTTGGCTCATTTGGTTGTCATGTGGGGTAAAAGTTTTTGACCAAGATTTTTAACCCTTCTGTCAAATAGTTTGTACCTACAAATATTATATATATATATATATATATATATATATATATAACGTAATGCTTTCAAGCTACATGTGAAAGCATTGTGATTTTTTCTGTTTAGATGTTTTAGAAAGAGCTCTTACTGTAAAAAAAAAGAAAAAAAGAGGATGTCCTGTGGGGTCCAGAGTGGTCCGATGTGACTCATTGGCCAAAATCAATCAACTAACAACTGACCTAAAATATGGTGTTTAAAGAGGAAGATCCAAACCTAACTTGAAAAGGGAAATGCTTGAAACGAAGGGACAACAAGAGGATGGCAAAACAAAACCAGATGAGCAACTAAAAACCATGGACATCATAGACAGCTGCAGCATATAATCTGATCTCACAATGTGACTTCATCTGCAAGACGAAAAGTGGAAACATCAATACAATTAAACCAACAAAAGGCACAAACCCTCACAGAGAAATAAAAGCTTTGCGTTCTATTAAAACGATCTGAAGCCAATATTCTCTGTAGTCATCTTTCAGTAACTGGTGCAAACAACCATCACATTAACTGTCAGAAAGCTTCTATTTATGTTTCTTACCATTTTTGCTACTGTTCCAAACTGTACAACCTGTAATGATGCTCTTACGTGTCTTTGTAGCTTTTGGACCACAGAATGCAGTTCAATGCTGAAAAAGATGATCCTTGTCATCCAGAGTCTTGAATCTTTATTGAATTTTGAAAGTTAATGCAGGATTTGGGCAGCAGCTGACACTGACAATTGCATGACTTTCTGTAGAAGAACTCCAGCTATTGTTATCCAAAACTTCCAGCACTCTCTAGTGTCTTAACATCCATAGTTTTGACCTCTAATGCTGCATTCACACCGAGCGCGATTCGGACGGCAGAGGCAGCCAATGTCAATGGCACAGATCTGAGGTCCTGTGGCGGGATCGGAGTGACGGTGTGGTGCAGAGCGGCTGCCGAGTTCAAATATCTGAATTTTGGCAGTTTGCTGCGTCACATCTACCAATCAGGGACTCAGCTTTGAGCATGTGACGTTTTCAGTGACTCCATCAGCGGTTGAATACTAATCCAATGTGAGAGTTTTGGTCCTGAATTTCTGTCTTAACAACACACAACAATGTGATGCGAGCTCCACTTTTGAACCCTAAATGTCCTTTAACATGATGATGCTTCAACCATATTTGCTTCTTTCTTACTGTGTTTGTGCTCTCTGATTGTCGCCATCTTGGGGCAGCATAGTGTGACATCATCAGAATGCAGTCTTCTCCCTGGAATGACCTGACAGTAAAAACAAACAGTTGGAGCATGCTCAGAAACACCTGTCTTTCAGGGAATTGTGCCCAACTGTGAGGTCAAATGAATTAATCTAATGATTTTATGGTAGTCTTTATTTTCATGTTCTTAATCTTTTGGTCTAAATTGTTCACTTTTACCTTCTAAACTGTAAATATTTTGGTTGTTATGTTACGTCTTCAGGTTATTATTGCTTGTTATTCTTCACCTGACCAAAAGCTTTTGTGATTTTGTCATTTTGTCATTATCTTCAACTGACATGGGATAACTCACAGAGTCCTAATGATCTGAAAGACTCTAGAGTATATGAAATACAAAGTGACTACATCTCAAAAACTATAAACTGAGTGCAAAGTTTGGTTTTAAATGTCATAGTTTACTTCTCTGCCCGCTTCAACTGTGACATTTGTAAGAAAGCTCTCTCCTTTTCATATCAGTTCTCCCCTCTCTTAGCCGGTCTTTAACCGCTGCGATGTCCCATCGCTGCTCTCCGTCTGCTGCGGTTGTTTTGCTCTTCCGTGTGAAGTCTTCATTGTGCAGTAGACCTTCACACTTTGAGCTTTGCTTTTCTGCTGCCATGTTTAGGAGACACTGACATTCTTTTCTTCTGGCATGCAGGGGCTTGTTTGATGTGAATAATATTTTTCCCTCTCTTGTGCACCAAGCGCTTCTCTTTTATGAGTCTTCACTCTTGTTTGAAAAGATGTAAACAGAAACAGAAGGCCTCTTCTTGTGGTTTTTTCTCCCTGTAACTTGCTGTAATGATGAGGGAGAGTTTCTGCCCTGTGAGCAGGCCAAATCAAACCCAACGCTTCCAGTGGATCATATTTCTTTTCTTTGCTTGGAAGATCAATATGAGGCCAACAGAACAGAGCTCTGTGTTTCTGAAGCATGACCTCTTCCACTCCATGTCATGATTGAAAGTGGATTGTTAAATTGTTGCTGTCACAACCCATTTCAGACGGTGCTGCAGAACAAGAATTTCGTGACTATGGTTACATTTGCAGTCGAGTGAAAAAATAAATCTGCTCTGTGGCAGATTTTAGTCCATGGTTGGTGCAGTAGAAACCTGAAGGGTGAAGGCCAGCAACCTCCAGGTCTCTGTTTGATTCACACGGATGGTAGGTGTGGTTTGTTAAACGTTTGACCTCTGGACTTCTGTTGTTCCCCAAAGCAGCTGCAGTCAGGAACATGACCTGAAGGCTCCGTCTCTAACTGCATCACACGGACCTGCTTTAGATGAGCCAGAGGTTTATGTTTCAGTGATACTGGAGATGGTGAGAGGCTGCATGTGTGCAGGCTGCTCTGCAGAACTCAGTCGCTGTGAAGCTCAAAAACTTTAACTATTCAGGACAAAAAGTGGCTGAGTTTTTTACATTTTTGTGTAACTTTTTAAATCTAATTTAAATGAATCCATTTTCACCATAAAGAATGTTCCATCAAGTTATTTCCATTCAGTAGGATGAAATGTGAAGGTGAACATCCTCCACTTTTGTGCAGTTCTTTCTTTGAACCAACACTCACATGGCAGTCATTTATTTTGTCAGATAATTATGGCAGATTTAGTCTAACTGGATAAAGCACTTTGCTTTTTGTTAAATATTTATCAAATATCTTTTCTTTTGTAAATTGCTTTAATGCAAATCGTTCTTCTGTTATTTTTCTCTGACATTGTGATACTTTTCAAATAAATGAAACAATCGTTACAAACCTTGAATAAAAGCAGTGCTGCATCAAGCATTGTCATCATTTGTTTAGTTTAAAGTATTTTTGTGAGCTGACTGTTTAATGGAGATAAATCTGATGTCTTCTGAAGGGACACACAGACGTAGCTGTCACTGCCTCCCTCCTTTAGTTGGTCTTCCCTGTGAAATGTCCAAGACAAACTCCCCCATAATGAACAGAGCCATCATCGGTCAACTCCAGCTCACACTTTGCAGCAACACCACAAACAGCTGCTTTTCTCTGAGGAATTTAAAGAGACACTCTTTCCTCTGTGTGAAATGAAGCCCTGCACAAACTCTTGAGTCAAACAAACCCCAGTCATTATGTTGTTTCTCCTGCTGTGAGCCTGCACACGTCTGAACTGCAGCTGTGCTCATGGAGGATCTCAAGTGAGTTTTCAAGAGATATTATTATTGTTTGACCTCATGGATGCATTAAATACAGTAATACACATGTTCCACGTCTGTCCTGCCGGCTCCAGTAACACAGCTGCAGCCGTGTTGGACGGTAATGCAGCAGCCCCTCTTTGTTGTGAGCGTGTGAGGAGCTGTTGGTCGTGTGTCATGGTGGTCCAGCCATGCACCGCATTCTAATAGCAGCTCAGGTGGCGCTCCATCTTTCACCACAGCTGCAGCCGAGTGTGCTGGCATTGTTCCGGGCACAGTACAGTCGATCCCATCAGCCTGATGATGGCTGACAGTATGAGGCCCGTGTGCCTCTGCCACACACTCCCCAACATTTGAAATGCTCAATAAACCTAAAGTCTATGAAGGAAAGGGATGGCTTTTTCCTCTATCCCTCTGAAGATCCAGGCTTCTGTCATCCTAAATAACTTGGTAGATTTTCTGTTAACCTTTTCCCTGTCAAATCTTTGTCACAAAAGAGCCATGGCACAAAAAACTCCTTTTCAGACATTTTTACGCAGCGACTCAGCCCTGCTCTCAACCATTAAATATCTGTTACTGGAGGAATCTCAGCTGCAGCCGCTGTACACAGTGGGCTCCCTGTTATTCTGGGATGCTGAAGCAAACTAGACTGAAATGCTGTCCATGACAAAGGATAAATTAGAATCACTTCATTTTCCTGCTGGATGGTTTTTCAGAGCTGTGATGAATAATGCACACATCTTCTGAGGATGAATAGATGCAGATTTCCATGCCATAGAAAGCAGAAGCTTCAGAGTGGTCACATGCAGAGTGCTATCTGACATTTCTTGGAGGACTGCCTGGGTAGATCAAAGCCAACCTCAGAAAAAAGCTCTTTACGATTGCTGAAAGAAGCCTGGAAAAGACAATTTTATGCAAGATTAAGCAAGCAGTTATTATATAACTTTGATACATATATGTTTTTTCCATTTCAAAGTCAAAGACAAAAAAAAAAAAACAATCAAAACTTTAACATATCTCATGCTGGGGCTGGGATTTTGTGTGTTCAAAGTGATATGCAAATGTATGAACTCAAACGTCCACATCAAAGAGACGCTTTCTGACTCCCAGAAGTCAATGCTCTCCTACACTGTCTGGCTCTGATCAAGGCTTTTACTTCCTGTATCACGCAACAATCACATCAATTATGCCTAAAGGATAATTGGATAAAATCAGTTCTCTCACCACAGGTGTGAGCGGGAAAAATCCTGCTGGATTTGAATGTCCAGAAACTCATTTATAATGTAAGATCATATTCAGCTGCTCCCCTGGTGAGCCGTAACAGTTCTCTGAGCTTGGGCAGAAGTCCCTTTTACTCTGATTTTGTGATTCTCAAATCCTCTCTCCGTGTTCATTCTGCACCTCGCTCTGCTTCCACAGCTGTCTGTGTACAGGTGTCTTCTCAGCTGACGGAAGCTGCTAGAGAGTCGGAGTGTGAGGCACGTGTCTGTGAACTGTGACAACTATTCATGTGGTGGCTCTTAACAGGTTTCAGAGTTGTTGTGAGGAGTAAACCAGACGGAAGTCAGAAATGTTCAACCAAACCGAGCTCCAGTCCTCTTGTTACTTTTTCTATTTATTTATTTTGTGTGTGTGTGTGTGTGTAGGGGAACTGCTCCAGATTGCTGTGATGGACAGTGACAATAATTTAGGGAGTAAAAAGGTTGTTTAGATTAAAACTCTGTACTCTTCAGTAAAGGTCTGAGCCTGTGAATCTCAGCCTCTTTCTTTGAAAACAAATAACTGTATTTTTCAGCTCTGTGACTTTGCTAAGTGTTCAGAAACGTATAGTTCTGAGGGCTGAACTGGCAGCTGTACAGGAGAAACATGAATAGATGCCGACAGAAATGTAGCAGGTTGTTACAGACACTAGAGGCTTTGTCTGTTCTTTTTGTCTCTCTGAATGTCTCAGCGTGCATTGTAATGTTTCACTTTCTCCAAAGTCACAATTAAGTCCATAACACAGAGCATGGAGAGGCATGCTGGGAACAAAACAGGCTGCTAAATTACAAACAAGCCAGAGGCAGCTTCCCGCTGCAGTGATTGACCACCTGAACTCAGGTTACCTCCACCACATCCCTGAAGTGTCCCAGTGACTCTCAGTGACCAAAGGAGGGCCTGCAGAATATCATATTCAGACTCTGATGTTTGAAAAACAAGCTAAAAAAAAAACAAAAACAAAAAAAAAGCAAAAAAAAAAAAAAGATGCTTGTGTGTTGAAACCTTGTGAAACTTCAACTTTTCTGTGCACAGCAATCATTTCAATTCCACATTTAATTTCAGGAGTTCCTCTGCCTAGGCTTGAATTGCCTGCCAGGATTTGTAGCAGATTAACTTTTGAAAGTGATTTAGCTTTCAGGCTTTGGGGTCGCAATAAGCACAGAGAAACAGCTCTCCTCATCCCTTCTTTCCATCCCTGCTGGCTCACAAATTCCCACATTTACCGAAAATTCCACACATGCAAAATAGAATCTGTTCATGTGACCCTAATTGTGGCAGGCTGAATATATCAAACCTTAACTAGTGGTTCAGATGTGAAAATGAATGTGGCAGAAGTACAGGCAGAGCGCGATGAAGCCATTATGTAATCACACACATGTAACGCAGCACACGGTCCCTGTGAGAACATGTGACGTTCCTCCTTCAGAGGTGAGCTCTGACATTCACGCGCTGAGGATAAACTGCAGACGACATAAAGGCAAATGTCTAAAGCTCTCCACCGTCACATTTTATGTGTTTGGATTACTTCTGAATTAAACTGATAATAGCTCCATAAAATGGACGGGGGATAATGAATTATGTCATCGCAACATGCAGCCAACAAATTCACACAAGAGCCTGTCTGCTGCTTTATCTGTCATCTGCTGGGACGCGCTGCTGCATTCCCCTCTGAGTTCTGAGCTGCTATCTAATGAGCCGGGTTTTTGGAGCGGTGCCGTTCTCTGGGGTCCACGCAGAGGGCTGCACGCTAACACAGATGCTGCTTTCAACTAGTTTACGTAGCAAATGAAGGCATCCTGCACTAACTGATGGCTTCTGAATGATGAGAAAAGTTATTTTAAGGGGCTTTTATGACATTCTGAAAACCTTTAGCATCTTAAAACCTGCATTTTATCAAATGTGCAAAAGGGGCAGACCATTTGGCAGTGAGGGTGGATGAGATGGTTACATTTGATTCAGCATATTTTTAACTAAATGAAAGATGTTTGGATGCACATTTCTAGAAGATGCTGTTTCCTATGTGAGGTGCAGTTCCAAACCAAGAACTTCAGCTTTCTGTCTGGGCTTCTGGTTTGAAAAATTAACCTTTAATGAACACAAAATGATCTGAAATTTTACTAAAGGCATCATGTTCATCCATAACTTTGGTAACACTTTAGATGAGGTGCTGCAAAACAATCAATATAATGTTGACAAACATAGTTAAAACATTTGTTAAGATTCTAAGAAGTTTGTTAATTCGTTTTTTGCAGACAATGGTCTTAATTCAGATAATAATGAATCTTACTAAGTATGTAAATAATCCATAATCATCTCATTATGTCTTACTAACACCCTATAAACACATTAATAATGTTTGTTAATGCATTAATAAAGTTTGTTAAAGAATCTTAGTATGAAGTGTTACCAGAACGGCTTTTGATTTGGACCAACACATCTCTGACTCTTGAGCTCATCAGTGAAATATGGGGTACAGACATTAGTTTACATAGTTACATTATAACAATGAGTGGAAGAAACCAAACATGAAAATGGAACGATGTCTTTAGACTTATCAGAAGGAAGAAGGTTCATTTGTTCCTTATCTTGATCAGAAGTGAGAAACACTCATCTTCATGTTCTCTGATCAGTGTTTTTCAGAAACGTCTGTGTCAGAGGCTGTTTGGACGGTTTTAAGTGTTCTTACGAATACCCAGACGGGAGATGAATTCTCTTGGTTGCTGTAAAAAGAGACATTTCTTGATTTGTTGTAGTCTCACAGCAAACTATCTAAATGTTAGCATGAAGATGCTCCACAGACGTACGTCGGCTGCCAGTTTGATAGCTTGTTTATCGTGTGTCTGAACCTGGAAGAAAACTTTTCAAGGTGAAGTTCAGTGAGCATGAAATCAACCAGATGCTTCACTACACAACCGCAGCGGAGAGTCTCCTGAACAAGCAAAGTCCTCGTCTTCACGTCACTCAGCAGCCAGAAGAAACGCCGGCGCTCAGCAGCACGTAATGAAGCTGCAGCCGTGTGTCACATCATGTATGCTTCTGACATCGTTCTAATCTAAACGCTCCTGTTTCATCCCCCCAAACACCATCCGCGCTGTCATGTGACGGAACTGTTACACATTAATAAATGTCACACCAAATGAAAGATCAGAATCTCTTTCTGTAAAGGAATATTCCACATTAAACAAAGACTTTAAGAGTTTTATTTGTGTCAGTGTTTGATATTTATAAGAAAGGCTACTGGAGGAGTCGGCGTAACACAGTTTGGACCTTAGGGATGTCTATGAGATTTTATTTTGAAAAAAGTTTATAATAAATAAAAATATCATGTTTCGCATGGAAGTTTCTCTGTAGATGTCAGACACAAATGACGTGAGCACAATAATTGAGATGAAACAACTGGTTTGGTAAATTTGTTTTGCTTAAATTGTTCTTTTTAAGCAACTTATTCTGTCGTATTTCAAGCAACAAATTTGACTATGAAGTTTGGCCAAATTGAGAGCTTTTGCCGTGCAGCCGGGTGTTTGCTTGGCAGCGCGCTGTGGTCCACTGCAGTCCTCGTCTTCCTGGTGGGACTGAGAGGAAAAACAAAGAGGAATTCTCTGAGCTGTGAGAAAAGAGAAGACTCGTTCCTCTCTATGAAACACAGGACACTGTGAGATCTGCAGCGGTGAAAAGCAGAGCAAAAATAAAATGTATTAATGGAATCAGTGTTTCTCATGGCTGAAAGCAGAGCCGCTTTTTGTTTTTATATCTGTGTGATGACGGCTGAATAAATCAAGAAAGAACGGATTATCCTGGTGCCTTAGTTTTTTAGGATATATTTTCATTTTCCTAATAATGTGTGTGTGGAGGGGGGGGGGCGTTTTGTGAAAATACACGAGCAAAGAATTTGCACCCGCCTTCTTCTTCATCTTTGTGTAACAGATAATTGGATGATTTAATTAGAATTTTTAAATCACAAATGCATACATTTGCATGTTATTGGAGGGAAATCTGTTTAATACACTTTTGGTTAAATCTTCTGCAAAACAGAATTCTCTCCTGCTGAACAGAGATGATATCAGCGTCGACAAATTACACGAGAACAGTATAACTCACGTGAGATCTACACAAATTAGTGCATTAATTAACATAATGAATTAGTCAATTAACAGAGCTGGTCATATTTGATATATCTTGGTGATTATGGAAGCTCAATTACCTCCTATTTGGACTCGATCCAGAATGTTTGAGAGATGATTAGGGCCGTGCCAGGTTTTAGCCTCAGTCTATCTATATGTGGCCCAACTATTTGGAATCAATTTAAGCTGCACAAAGACAATCTTCCCTGTCTGAAAATTGCTTTTCAGATGAAATAAATGAGAGAGGGAGAAATAAAGAAGAACCCTAATGTTTTATTGAGGCTCCCTTCAAAATTTCCACATTTCCTCATTTTAGTGACATTTCACAAAAAAACAAGATAGTATTTATTATCATTCTATCCATCTGCGCCTTTCAGAGATGTGTTTTCATGAGAAGTTGATAATAGTTAATGTAGCATGACAACAGAATGATGATGAAAAGAGCTTCAGGTCTCATTGTGATTCTTTTAGGAAAAACTGTAACAAAGAGCATCTTCATCCAACTTCATTTAAAAGCTTCTCAATGACTGGCTCAAAAAAAAGATTGAGCACAGTTGTCTCTTTTGAAAATGAAAATAATAAAAAAAAAGATTCTGCACAAAAAGCAGGATCCATGTCAGCAGATGCAGCCCAGCTGGGAAGCTGCAGAAGAATTCATACTCGTGAAAAAGGAGGGATCCATGTATCCATCCATCCCCTCACCAAAAACATCTGTCGCCGTGTCATTGGAGATGAATGCCTGCTGATTACACAATGATGGCTTTGTCGGGGGGGCATCCAGCCTCAAAGATGAGGCAGCAAAGATAAGATGTCATGTCACGACTCAAAATCAATACAGGATTTTCAGGATTTGTTTCGATCCGATGCTACAGCTATTATAAAGTTATGGTCTGGTGTTGGAAGCTGCGATGTTCTTGTTGAAGCAGGATGCTGTAACTTCAGGAACACACATGAGTGGAATTATTTGCAGCACATATACTAAAAATAAGTCAGCAAAAACTGCCGGAGTATCAATTAAGCTGAGAAAAATCCCCCCAGAAGAACTGCACCTTTGATATTTGAACAGGGACCGTTTTCCACACACAGCTCTCTCTGTACAGTTCTCCTTTGCTGTTCCTGACCTTCAGCACTTTCTGAATTCTTCCCTGAGCTGATGTGCTCCAGCTGAAAAGGGAATTTGCTTTACCTTGTGCTGCCTGTTGATAACACAGAAATGTCATTTACAAAATCCCATTCAGAGAAACTTTAACTTTTGCTGCCTGGAGCACCAGGTTTACTGCACTTTACTGCAAAAAAAAAAAAAAAAATCTCTGCCACACGGGAGCTAATGCATTTTATGTTTCCAGCTGCTGCAACAGCTTGCAATAAACCAAGGGACTGAACAGTTAGACGTGGGGGGGGGCATGTCTGAGCGGATGAAATGGAACATAATCGCATAAACTTCATAAATGCAACTTCAGCAGTGAGAAATGTGACCATGTGTGCCAGAAAATTTAACAGACAAGAAATCTCTGGCAAAGCTCAGTGGAAGTGGTAAATGTATACAACAGTCGTCATGAAGCTTCCACCTTACAGCCCACAGATGAGCACAGTACTTAGGCTTTACTACAGTCTATAAGGATGAAGGCTGTAAAGTACTAAAATGGTCCAATTTCTTGAATTTTGCTCTGCCATCCAGAAATCCCGTTTATGTACATGCTCAACATTTCCCATTTGAAAGTCAAACTGTGTCTTTGACCTCTTCCCTTAAAACCTAATAACACAAGGACAAGGAAAGGTGAGCGGTACGGAGGAAACCCGTACACATTCATTCAAGAGTTTTCTGTCCAAATTAATCTGGATGTAAGGTTTGTTTTTCTAGAAATGCATTTGAAAGAGATTTTTTTTCAAGGTTTAACATTTTACACTACAAGACAGTAGCCCTGCTACCAAAAGAGGCACCAAATTCATGGAAAAAATGGCATGCCGCTGAGAGACTGTTCATCCCCAACAGCACCTGTCAGCCAGAGACCATGTATGACTGTGAGCTCGAGTGTGATGCACTTCATCGTAAAAATACCATTTTTGTCTGAATTTAAAATGTAAATTTAAATATCTATTTTTAAACTAAATGGCATAATTTTGTCACTTTTGAGTTACTTTGTAGAGATCTGTCCATCCATTCATCAAACCCACCCGTCCATCCATCCGTTCATCCGCCTGTCTGTCCATCTTCAGAACCCAGTGAATTGTTTTCAGGGTTATGGGGCTGCCGTGGGTTATCCCAGCTACTGTTGGATGAAGGCGGGGTTCACTCTGAACAGTGTGCCAGTCTGTTGTCGGGCCTAACAGCCAAAAATATTTACATCTGGAGACAATGTGGAATCTCCAATGAACCTTTGGAGCATGTTTTTCGACTGGAAGCGGTATTGTCCGGAGGCCTGTTTCAAGAAGCAGGTCTAACAAACCCAAACCTGAACTCAGAGTGGACTGGCTCAGAGTTTGCAAACTTTGAATTTTTGGTTTCAGAACAGCTCAAATGAGACTCAGAATCAGGCACAAGCATTAAAAGACCTGAACAATGGAGCAAAGACATTAGGATTCACCATGGCAACGGGAGCAGACGCCATTTGGGCTTCATATTTCACGCACACACATGAATATCACTGCACGCAAAAAAGAAACACTAGCTGCCTGGAATGTGCTAAAACAAGTATTTATTTAATTTTAATTCTCAAGAATTAAATAATCACTGATTTATTTTTTTTTAGCATAATAAAAACTTTTCATAACCAGGACATAACCTTTGCATTGGAAGGCATCCACACTAACCACTACACTAACATTTGATACATCTCCTTTCGGAATGGTGGACATTTTGACAGGCATCTCCAGTGTTTAAGGTTGAAAGATTTCAATTGTTAGGGGCTTAAAAAGAGGAAAATGGGGAAAAAAAAATAGTTCGCCAGTTAAATTCTTCTTTTCCAATCAAAAACAGTATTTTTTTACTCTATTTTGGAAAATAGTATCGCTCAAGTAAGAATGAATTGGGAAATGGCAGGCAATCGATTTGTGTCCTCAAAGTCCTCTACCGACGTGAACAACATTCCCTCCGGATTATTCCAGCCTCGTCGTCTACGGGATCCTCTATGAATGGACATGCTGTTTTGGTTTTGGAAATGTGCAGTCTCTAATGTGAATGTGAGGATGTCCTATTTGAACATCCTTCACTTTAAGAAGGGGCGGAGACTGCAGGGAACTCTGCTCCAGACCAGGTTATGTTCACAGACTCAGTTACCATAGTGATTGATTCTGAGTTCTGCTTAACCCGCTTCTTGAAACGAGTTTGGTTTCACCCCTTTTCTTGAGTTTAAGTTACCTCCAATTCTGAAACCAGAAACTCAGAGTTTTCCTCAACTCAGATTTCACAATTCAGAGTTTCAACAAAACCTGCTTCTTGAAACGGGCCCCTGGGCCTTTCAAGCAAGATGCTTAAAAAAAAGAAAGAAAAAAAAGGTATATATATATATATATATATATATATATATATATATATATATATATATATATATATATATATATATATGTGTGTGTGTGTGTGTGTGTGTGTGTGTATTAGTAGCTGTACAAACATCTTTCTTGTGGTTAAACATTGAGATGTTGTGTGATTTCTGAGGGTGATGTTATCTTATTTTTGGTTGAGAGTGTTGTTCAAGCCTCCCTTCTGTTTTCCTGTTTCATGTCCACAGCTGCATTTAAGTTTGTCATCACCACAGCTGCTGGTGTTCTTTGATTACCCCCTCAGTTCTTCTCTGGTCACCCGCTCCCCGTTTAGCTGTTCCTCTCCACATCCTCCTTTGTGTTTCTGTTTACTGCTGGCTGTTCTGTTTCTGTTTTGTTTTTCTGTAAACAGGTTTTGGTCAGCAGTGCTACTGTGTTCTTCACTGTGGTCTTTCACAATGGTTTTGTGGGCACATTCCTCTATCAAACGCAGCCCTCAGCTTGTTGTGGTTCTCCTTTACTGTTGTTGCATAAAGTCGTTCAAAGATAATTTTACACTTTTTGCCTTTGGTTAAAACCATGTTTGGTTTGTTTTTGCAGCGAACATTAAACACAAACGTGACCCTCCTGACTAACAAACACAGTTAAAGTCTTTACAAAATGTATCCTTTAGAAAATATTTTCTTTACTTAAGAATCTATCACAAATTTGATTTTACTTTCTCGCATGACCTACATTGTTGAACTTGAAGTAAAACTTTCAGCTGCATTAGTTATTCATGTGTCACTCACTGATGAAAAAAAAAAAACATTGAATCCCATCAAACATGAAAGGTTCATTATTTTTGTGTTCTTATAATAGTTAAGGTTTGCAATCCCTTTACTCGACTGATTAATCTTTCACACGTGAACCAGATCCTGAAAGCTTGCAGACCTGCAGGTGGTTATGATGTGAAATACAGAGGAAGTCACTGATTGGACACAATTTTTGCCAAGATTTGCAGGTGTTCCAACTAGTTCAAATTGGAAAATGCATGTAAAAAAAAGTTGCATGTCATTGTGTCTTTCAGACGGGAAAAAAGGTTAAATCCTTTTTTGTATGTAGCGCACTGATGAATATGCATATGAGAGGTTCTGGCTGAGTGCACAAAAGACTTAGGAGGAAACACAAAATGAAACATTTAGCATATTTTTCCTTCAAATGTTGCATGTTTGAAGAGCAAGTACAAACTAGCTCAGCTTTATACACAAATGGCTGCAGTCAGTGTTTCAGGAAGGAGACGCTGATGCCAGGAGAGGGACAAAGAGAGAGCTTCTCTTCTGCTCCTGCAAATACTGTAGAAAGCCTGAGGCCATCACATATCCACCTCTACAGTACAATGGCTGAAGATAGATATGAAACCACTCATCCTAATTAAAGATGACATTGATAATGTCTTTCTATTTTCCCCTTTTTTCCAATATCACATTTTAACATTGAGTGCTGCTTTGTGCACAGGCAGCTCCTGTCCTCTGCTCTGCTGCACTCGTCCTCCTCTCCGAACCCTGACCGCTGCGCTCTGGGACAGCGATCAACAGCCTTCCCCCCGTCTCTCGTATCCATCCATAGGATACACTAAATCATTATTTTAAAATAATGGTTTGTGCCTGTTGTCATTTGCTGAATCCGTTTTAGCAACTCACCCACAAGTCCTAATGAAATAGAACCTGCAACCTAATTACATACACAAACATTTTCTTAACTTGTGGTCTTTGTAATTCAGACCCTTTGTCTCTTCAGGAAAATACAGGAACACTCACTCCCTCATTCAAACTGACCACCAGCTCGTGGTGTCACAGCAGACCTTTTTGCTACCCATAAAGAGGAGGATTTTCTGCTGCATGGAAGATTGGAACTTCTAAACCTCAAACTATTTGCTGTTATTTGGTTGCCTGAAAAAATGAGAGCAGGCTTGCATTCAAGAGGAAGGCAAACCTCCAAGCAGATGCTGCCCTTTCTGATGAACTCACTTTACCATGTGGTAAGTGACTCAGCGGCTGCAGGTGCAGCAGAAGAAATTGTAGTGTGTTTTGAGAGGATTTTCTGAATAAGCCAGCAGAAAGCCAAGGCGAAAGACGTTTTCATCCTATGCAGGCGAATCATTCCCTCCACGTCTTCACCTGACACCTGAAATGCTTTTAGCATCATGCAGATCCTAAATGTGTCCATAATGGAGGCAGATAATGTTTCTCTGACACACCAAAATAGCAACAAAGTGGTTGGAAGCTCAGAGGAGTTTGTGGAAATGAATCACAAAGACGGCGTACTGGATCATTGTGTGAATGCTGGCAGATATATTGATTGGGAATGTATGACATTTAGAGCATCCTTTTCTTCCTGTGATGTAAGAAATTGCTGTGCTTGAGACATTGCCACGGGCTTTTTACCTTTTCTAAAGGCAGTCCAAGGACCAATAGGAAGCCCCCTCCTCAGGGAGAGTGTTTCCTGTGGTTTGGGCTGCGCTTTGAACTTGAAGGAGACTTTCATCAGTAGGCAGTGCTGCTGAGGAAGTCTGAGTAGAAGTGTCGACCGTACGAGACGAACTATGAAAACTCTGCCAAATAAGACATGGTGAGGCAGGATGCTTTGGCAGCAAACATGCAGCAGACGCTCCAGCATTTTCCACATATCTTAGATATAAACTGTGGAACTGCGTCTAACCAAAGGTGTACATGGAAATACAGCTGAGTGTGCATAAGTTGATGCTCGGGGAGGCAGGGTACCTACAAAGCTCAGCAGTTTATTTTCTGACTGTAGTTCCTCTACACTGACCCCACTGACTATTTTGGCTCATTTTAAGCATTCCCTGCAGGAAGTCATTGCCTCACAGAACAGGCTGGAAGCGACTTGCTCATCTTTGCAAGATGAGACAGTCCCACGTTCCCCTGCTGCAATTCCATTTCTCTGCTGTGCAGGAGGGCCTCATTTGGACTGGAAGCTATCTTTGTAAAGTAGTTATGTTCTCCTGGGGGAGGGGGGCAGCCATAGGAGCTTTAAAACTCCGTAATGACAGGCAAGTGTGCTCAAGCAGTCTGAGTGCATTTGTCTCACTCTACACTGAACTGACTTTCTGAAAAACAACATTGTTTTTATTCTCAACAATAGCTTGTCTTCAAAGTAAAAGATTGTATTTTCAAGAATGGTTAAAGCAGTTTATTGTTATACTGATTTCTGACGACATTTTATTTAACCAATATCTGACATTCTCACTTTTTACAAGGACGATAAAGTTCTCTTCTTTGACTCGGTGATCGTTACCCTTGTTTAGCTAACTGTTTGACTTTTGAATTGTAGCGTGTCAAAAAAAAAATGAAAGCAGAAGAAACCAGACGCAGCTCCCAAAGAATCACTAAATGCCTTTATACTGGAGCCTCCATAGAATGTAACATTCTACAACGACTAAACTTGACTTTGTTTGGCTCATTTAATCGCCCTGTTTGACGACATGTTTGGAAGACAGTGTTCCCTCGTTTATTGCAGGTGTAACGTGAAAGCTCCAAAACTATGTAAAACTCGTCACTACACTCTTTATTCACTTTTCTCAGACAGGCGTGAACACTTTTCACACTTTTCACACTTTTCTCTTTTTTTCAAACTCTCAAACTTCAAACTTTCATAAAAATAGATTCTGTATTGTAGAATGAAAACAAAGATTTGATCAGAACTGAAGATTTATGTAAATTGGTTAAACTAAACACATTGTGTAGAGAAGACACAACAAAGAGGAGACTGACTGACCAAATCTGTGCAGAACTAAGTCTGCAAAAGGTAAACACTGACGAAGGGGGGGGGGGGCACTGTATACCAAGATTAAAAACAGGGATCAGGATCAGTCAGTATGAAGTCACATGACCATGTCTTTCTTTCATCTGATCTAAAGTCTTTTGTGTAGAAGCTCTGCTGGCTGTTTCCAGACTTTTCACGCTAAACTAAAAAACGGAATAATTAATGTTTTCTGAAAATATGTAAGAATTCTTTCAGAGAAGGATTAATAAGCACTCTATGGTTACTTTAAAACTTGATTTCAATGTGTAATGATTCTTTGTATTTTGATGATAATCAATGAGTATTATAGATCTGTTACATGATGTATGATTGATGTTACAGTTTACTGAAATCATGTTTGATGAGATTAATCAATAATCAACAAGAACTTCATTTTGCTATTGGGAATAAAAAAAAAACAAACAAAAAAACAACAACAACAACAACCGGATTACATAAATATGCAAAACAGTGAAATGAAGGAATTAAGTAGGGGTGGGATTATATAAGTTCACTTCTTCCAACTCCTTTTCAAGCAATCAATCAAACTCTACTGACTTTAGTTAATTATCTCAAAAAATGAATGAACCAAATGGGACATAAGTGTGTTTTATTTTTGTTTATTTTCTATTTTTTAATCAATGCATGTCATTGTTTCTGTAATGAGTTTAAAATAAATGTGTTTTGTCTTGTATTTTTTCTATCTATGCTTGAAACAAACCAATCAATCAATCAATCAATCAATCAATCAATCAATCAATCAAAAATGACTAATCATGAAAGAATCTCTTCCCTTTTTTTCCAACAGAGTTGAATAAAATGGTATTTGCTGGCTGCAGGGCAGAACAACTCTGAAAAACACAATGAAATAAAATGATTAAAAAAACTTTATGCGCAAAATATTTTAATAAGCTAAATTTAAACTCAGATATCAACTGAATTAAAAAAAGAAAGTATCAATTTAATCTTAACCAGCTTGACAGTCAGCTGCTATTATAGACATTTCAAACAAACTACTAGAATCTTCAGACTTTTTCTTAGAGTTTGAACTCCTTACACTTTTAATTCATTACTTACTTGGATCATTTTCCAGGAAAAGTAAAAGGTGTTTATCGACAATGGGTTACTTGTGCTTTACTTATTAACTGGGCTTTTTGGCAAAGACAGAAGGAATAAGGACATTGATTTCGCTTTATCTCTGAGTTCCCCTGGACATGTCAGTGATGGAGAAACCTTCATGTGCTTTAAAGTTCAGAAACCCTGAGTGTATTTTTTAAGAAACAGCTCTGATTTCTGAAAGTTTCTTTCATACAACAAAAAAATTTAAACATCCATCAAAAACATTTCAAATCCACAGTGAAAAATGAACGCCATGAGGCTTCTTCACTACAAACTCTGCATGTGATTATAATTATAGGGGTGTTCACACAAGCCTTTATTGTTCTTGAGCAACACAAAGTAGCAACAATATTTTCTTTTACTTGCTTTAAGAAAGAAATTATAACTTTTCTTCAGGACCACAGAATATTTTTAATGTGTGTAGATGAGCTGGCAGATGCACTCAGAATGATGTCTACACTGTCACTGTCACATTCTAACAATGCTAATCCACTTTCATTCAAACCAACATGGCCGTTGTCTGCATGAACTATTATAAACAGCTGTTGCTACATAGAGAATGGGGTTAATTCTGCTGCAAATGACCTGATCAGGTCCGTGATGCTCTAACAGGTTTTTGTGTCAAAGGTTCATTTGTCAGATTCAGCATCTTTGTCATCAAAATTTGATATTGTCTGCAGGGATTTGCTTCTCTCTTTTCTTTGTGTCAGTCTCTTTAGCTGCAGTTAAAGCTTAACTACATATAATAGCAGTCCAAAGTGACATTGCTAATGCTAGGAGCATGTGCCTATTTGCTATTTGCCTACGGAGAGGGTCATGACAGACGCTTTTATTCAGGGCTGAATGCCATAAAGCTTTTCAAGCCAGAAAAATAAATCTACCGAGGTCATTTTGTTGCAGAAACTCAACCCAACAGCAGGAATAATGCATGTGCATCCAGAGAAAATCTGAGACAGGGTGCATGGAAAGTTCTGTCAGAAACATCCCGTGTTCTAAATGAATAAACAACAACAGCAACAAACAGACTCATTTTGAAAAGCAGCTGTGGGCCTCTCAAGACATTGTTTATCATTCCCAGAGTGAAAAATATTGCATTTCAAAAGTCAGAGCAAAGATTAGAGGAGATCAGGTGAGATATTTTACCGGGGTCATACCATGATTTTCTTAATCCTTTTAGAGTGAACTATATCCATATATATGATCATATATTACCTTTGGAACACTAAAAAACAATTTTTGTAATGAAATAGTTATATTCATTAGTTTTTTTTTCTACCCGGAAGTAAAACGCCTCGATTCCTGAGACTGCACATGGCGCTACATGATGTCATTCTAGACCAGGGGTCTCAAACTCAATTCAGCCGCGGGCCGCGAGTTTAGGACCCCTGTTCCAGAGTGTGTCTTCGTTTCTCCCACGAAAATAAGCATTACATTTTTTAAAGGTTAATGGATGGATGAATAAATGCACACTTTATGGTGATGATTGAGAAGTAAAATACACATAAAAAGCTCAAAAAGATGTTTTTCTTATGGTATGGACCCTTGAATGTTATAGTTTACATTAGGATTCCTTGCTTTGGGGTTCAGAACAAATGTGTCTCCTGTAGCCTCAGGTCAAAGATGAAAGAAAATAAAAGTTTGTTTTTATGAAAGGGTTCTAACAGCTTCAATTTTCTGAACTCAGTAGCTTGTGACTAGATGAACTTGAAAAACTGTTTAAAAAATGTGAGTTAGTTCAGCGCTGATGATGGACCGTACAGTTGTCTTTGATTTACACTCATAGGTGACAGATGTCAGACTCCTTTTTTCCTTAAAGAATGTGAGTTGTCTTACATTTCTTAAGGCTTTTGAGCCGTTTGAATAAAGCTAAAAGCTGTGACACTTCCTATATTTTAGACACACTGGAGACCTGATCACAAATGTTACCTGAATACATTCTCATCCCATTACAGATGCTAATGCACAGCATTAAAAAACAGGCACAACCAAATATTTGCTGGTGCAGAGTGGAAATAAAAGCTGTTTTGCACATAGAAGGAATTAATTTTCTTCTCTCAAGAAAAGACATTTTGGTCTTAAAATAAAATCAGATCATTGAAATGCAGTTCAGAGGTTGTGAAGGCATGAATGGTCACTTGCTGTTAGGTGCATCCATTGCAAATATCCTTGAGACCTCTACAACAAAGCGATGTCTTTCAGGTCTAATGCGCAGCTATTCAACGTAACTGGAACTGCATGATGCCTTTTACAAGAATATTAACACGGCTTTGCAAACCTGATGTAAAAATGTGAAGTGTTTCATCCTTGAGTGTTGTATTGTTCTTCACAAGAATCATTTTCATCTGATTTAATTTTGCCATAACGTTTATTTTCTCTCACTACCATTCCATCACTGGCATTCCTCTCATTGTTTGGATCTCCTTGCTTGTTCAGGCTGCACTTCACTTGGTCCTTGTTTTTTCTCTGACATAAGATCTCTACCTTTGTGTTGGAATCACAGAGGAACAGCACAAGCAATTAGCTTTCATTCAAAGTAACTGGGCTTTGTACAAAACTAACTTTTTCACACAAGTGTTGGTTCAAACAGTTCAGCAAGGGAAATGACTTTCCTCAAAGCTGCTAAATCAACTGTATTTGAAGACAGTAAAAACAAGCGGCTGTCCGTCCATGCTGTGGTCTGTGTGTACTCTGAGATGGAGATCAGGATGTTGGACAAAGAGACTGGTTTGTTTTGATCAGAAACTAAAATGTCATTTTTTGTCATCCGTTCATCTTTGTGCAGAGTATTCTGTCATGTGGTCTTTCTGTGTCCTGATCACACCTGTGTTGAGCTTTTAATCATCTCAGCCGCCACTCGTCCTTTAGATTTATAATCTTTGGTTTCAGTCGTTTCAGATACGTATGAAGTCAGTGACCATCGGTCCAGCTCGTCTGCTAGTTAACCCCCTTAACACTGGAGCTCCAGTTTTTATGTTCTTTGATTTACTGTAACTTTTTAACTGTTGGGGTAACAGTTGATTTGCTGCTGAACTCAAATCCACTGGGTGGGAGCTCCAGAGAAGGTTCTAGCTCTGTAGAGAGGTTGCTGATGGAATCAGGTCAGTAAGGTAGAGGGGCGGCCAGATTATGAGAGCTTTAAATATTGTGAGAAATACTCTGAATTGTGGGTTGGGGTAATGGAAGGAGTCAAGTGAAGTTTGGGGGGCCTGTTCCCTCAGGCTGGATATTAAGACTCGCAAATTGATAAGGTCTGCTCAGGTCTGTTCATGTTTCTGTTGTTTACAGACAATACAAACTGATGAGCGTTTGTTCATTTCAAACAAATTGCTGTTTAGAGTTGCTGTATTGCAAGGCAAAGGCAGTGAGTCATGAAACCCAAAGACTCTGACAAACAATTTTTCCTCTTTTGAAAATGTTTTAATTGGTTTTCTTTTTAAATGAGCAAATATATATAAATATATAAAGCAGAGAATCAGATTTTGACAACTTCAGCTGGCTAATTACCAGACCCTGCACACAGTTACAGCAAAGCTGCATCTAAAATACAATGTGTTTGAACATGGACATCATGCAAAGTGCTTTAACAGGGTTTATACCAGGGGTGTCCAAAGTCAGCCCTCGAGGGCCGGCCTCCTGGCGGTTTTTCAGAAACCCTGCCTTATCTGCTGCTGATTACCTGGATCAGGTGTGTTTAGCTCAGGGTTCTTAAACTCAATTTACCTTGGGGCCAGTGAAGGCAGAGTCTGGCTGAAGCTGGGCTGCATGGTGTTCCATTTGTGCCAAAAATATGTTTTTGGATCCACTGTTTATATCTGGTCCATTGTCTATGTCTATTGAACAAGTTTATTGAACGTTTGTTTATGTCTGCTAAGAGTCCAAGTCAGATGGATCCATATGCAGTCTTTTATTTAGGAAGCTTGGAGAATATGTGGTGAGCTTGGCAGGAGTCAGAGCTCTGACTCCCCCTCTGGTCACTGACGGGAGAAGTCTCCAGAATACAAACTCACCTGACTCTGATCTGACAATCCCCCACCTGCTTCTTAACCCATCAAGACCCAGACCCAATGAATAAAATCATGTGCAATGCACCACAAACCAAGAGGATCACAGAACCCATTTCTAGTATTTTTCTGGGACACTGATGTCACCATGGGTTCTTATTAGGGGTGAAAAGGTGCATTCACACTGAACGCGATTCGTGCGCCACAATGCCAATCAATGATACAGGCGCGGTCTGAGGCGAATTGAAGTCCCCCGGTGCGATATGAGCGAAAGGTCTGGCAGCAGCTTGATTTGAGCGACGCGGTGTGAATTGGGCGGAGCAGCCAAAATGTAAATACCTAAAGTTTGACAGAATGCACCCAAATTTGTTGCGCAAATTGGTTTTGGAGTGAAAGCCCCTTAATGGATCACAAAACTCACAGTTCGGATTGTGTCACAGTTTTAAGGTCATGGTTCGGATCATTTTTCAGATCAGTAAAAAGTGAATTGAAAAAAAATGGGCAAAAACAAGAAAATATAAGCGTAAAATTACTTTTTTGAAAAACATAGATTTGAAAAAACATATATAAAGAACTTCAAAGCATAAATATACACTCAGACATCTTTGAACGTTGAACATAAATAAACATGTAAAAACATGTAGTTTCTGATTACGTTTACATGTCTGGAGAATAAATCTACAAAAACTGAGAGAAAAGAATGATTGATGTAACACTGCGCCTCTTCCCAATGTCCTAATTAAATCTTAAATGAAAGAAGTTAAAATTAAACTTTCATTTTTATTTATTTATTTATTTTTGTATTAATTGTATTATTGAAACCAACTTTGGGACCATTTCAATATTTCAAATAATTATTATTATCCATAGTACATGTGCAGAGGAGACACTGCCATGACCACTTTTCCAAAGGATTTTTGATCCTTTGGGCTTGCCATAGTCCCTTCTCCCTGACAGCAAGTCCCTGTACCGGAGCAGCAGCTGTGGGATAGCTGCTGCCCCTCACAGGAAGATCTGAACCCAAATACAGAGATGTGTTACAATTTATTCAGCTCTAACTTGATCTTTCTGTATGCACGTCATCCATGACGAGCTCGAGAAAAGTTTTTGATGGAAGCTCCTCCCACTCGCGGTGGGAGGAGCTTCCATCAAAAACATTTGGATAAACGTCATGAAGCAACTTTGACGCATGTTAAATCAAAGATGATGTACAGTACATGAATATGACGCCACTTGCATTTGGTGTGGACAGAACTGATTGTAATAATGTGTGCGAGGAACGCAGCGGCTGCATGTGTTGTGTGTGTGTGATGATGATCTGTGGACGGATGGACCATGGATTATCCGTGATCTGTTACACCCCTAGTTCCTATGGGTTAAGCATCGTGAGGCTCTATGTGAAGTGTTGTTTGTGGCACTCTGCCTGCATTACTGAGTGTTTCTATCTGGACCTGATCTTCTGTTTCTGACCCTGCTTCATCTGTTGGCTTGCTGCCTGCCCTGACCCTCGCCTGGACTCTGACATAGTCTCTTCTTGGACGATCCCATGCTCGTGATTGACCTCTGCCTGTCTCACCCTGATCTAGCTTTGTTGATTTTAACTGTGCCTCATTCCTGTCTGAACTAATAAACCTGCTGCACGTGGAGTCCACTGTCTTCCTGTTTAAGACATTATCCAGGCATGAGAATGCACATTTCCCTGTACACAATACTGTTTATCACATTTACATTTTTGGTTTCTCAATTCCTCACAGCTAAGTGTACATATTGAATAATCTAGTTTTAATTTAGTTCTCCTGCATGACTCCAACTGTTAGTTCAATGTATCAGAATGGAAGGGATGTCTTTTAACAACAAGAGCTACTTGTGAATCACAGATCTACTGAGGATGGGTTATGTAGGGGTGTCAATTTGATAGTCAGGAATCAGTTGAATGTTCTGCATGTGCAACAACATGTCTATAAAAACAACGGTCTACACTGAGCTTTTGCTTTGAATTTGGTTCAGAGCTTTCACTGATAAGAACTCTGGTTCACCTGACCTTTGACCTACTGAGACAATGCTGCTTTTAAAAGGTCAAACGAATATTTCAACAGTTATTTCTTTGTTTACAGGTTAGATGATTGTCCCTAAACAGTCAACAACAAAACAAGTCAAATGCTCTTTGTTTGGCAACATATATTTTTTACTGAATACTGTACAAAAGGAATGGTGGTAATTCTGAACCCAACCCTTAAGACTATGGGTGTATTCAGACACATTTGGTTCTCTTAAAGTGAAGCAGAGTTTGTTTTCCCCGATAACCCAGAAGAAATGTTCATTCTGAATATACTCAAGCGACCACTGGTCTTGGACCAGGAACCACTCTCAGATCCAGCTTTCGTGGTAATCTAAGTTTGTATCCGATCAAACTGAGCTTCGGTTCTCTCTGAGATTCCTCAGTCTGAATATGATCCATGCTAACAAAACAACTGGACCAGAATGGCACTGTAGCCGTAGGTGGTCCTGTGATGTAAACAGCTTGATTAGAATGAAGCAGTAAAGCACTGATTGTCGTGTTTTCAGACAGAACAAAGGGTCCAACATCTCACTTGTCAGAATGTTTATTTTAACACATCAGAAAACATTTCTTGCGTTTCTGTGTCTCGTTATGCTGCACACGTCTGGTGCTGCTGTGATGTCATCATTAAAGCTATCCTCTAGTTCCATAACAGAATTCTCCTAAATACAATGTCATGACACCACAACGATGAGGCACAGCAACTCATTGAAATGTGGCCAGATGATTGCAGGATTGAAGAAACTTTAAATGTGATACAAAGTTTCTCTCACTGTTTTCCCAACAATCTGTCTGTCAGAAACACTGGTGGTCCTAACTTCATAGCCGTTGTCCCCTCAGTAACCGTCTCGTAGCATGTCTCTGCTGTACCAAAGTATCAGTAAAAAGTGTTGAACCTGACACTGACACAGACGTTTAAAATTGGTGAGCGAAACACAAAGTTTTAATCAGTCAATCTGACAAAGATTGCAAAGCGCAAAACTTCATTAATTTCTGACTGTAAATGCTTTGCCCCGCCCTCATAATTCCTGAACAATGACTGAGGAGATCTTTAGTCACATGGTTTTGTTTACAGGATTTGGTTCATAACAGAAAAGTCTGCTTGACGGCAGCGTGAATAAAGACCAAACACAAGGTTCAGGACTCGGTTCAGATCAAATTAAGTGGACTCTGGACCAAAGGATTCAGAATACACCTGACTGGAAGAAAGCCATTCTGCGGTGCCTCATGTGTGCTTAGGCAGACACAGCAGCAGCAACCAGGATTTAAAGGTTTAACAGGTTTATGTTGTTGATTCTTCCTAGTAATATAGTTGTGGTTTCATTTAAAGCCATTCAAGTCCGGAAGAGAAAAAAACGTCAGAAAAATGAAGGTGACATGCTCAGTGTCTGCCTGACCGTCAGAGTGACATGCCGCTCTGCTGCTGAAACCCCATGACCTCCACTGTGGCCTAGCAAGACGGCCAAGTCAGCACCTTTGTTGTCTTCCAGAAGACCAAGGAAACAAGGTCACTAACCAGCTGTCAGTGTTTTTCCTTCACTCATGTATGGCGAGCAGAGGATGTGTTTTTTGTTGTTGTTTTATTTTACATGGTTTGGAAGTTTGACTAAGTGTTTGACTGGAAGTCAAAAACTAAAATGGAGTCAAACTCGATCTGTTTGTGAAAAACAGGTTTGAAGACAAAAAGAGGAAACATTGTCAAATAGAAATGCAGCTTACAGCATGAAACAGATGAGTGTGCGTTGTTAAAGTGTGTCTGGCAGTTTGAAAGAACTGACATCACCTGTCTGAATGCTGATGTGTCTCAGTGACAGGCATTTTCTCTCCTTCACAAACCTAAACCTCTTTTCTTTTCACAGTCAAGTGAAGGCCAGAATCATTCATAACGTATATAATGAATTACTGAAATGTGTTGTTTTAGCAGCGTGTGTGTCATTATTTTTCATTTTACGCTGCATCTTTGAGGGTGTAAGCAGGCTGTTAAAGATCTTATCACTCCACTACATCACTGTTTCCTGACTTTGACACCCACCCTAATGAATCCTCAGCTCTCACTTTAATTGTCCTAAAATATTGGCTCTTTGTCTTCTTTATCTTGATTTTCCCATGACGTGATTTTCCTCACAGTTGATTTAGAAGCAGATCTAATCTCCTCGCTGAGTGTGGTGGACACACACATTGATAGCTCCACTTTAAATCAGCAGCAATGCTGGGTTCTCATTGTCCACACTAATTACAGTGCTCCCGATGAATTAAAAAGAGAATAAAAAAACCTTTATTAGTCCCACACGAGGGAAACTGCTTTGTGTTTTTACAGCAGGGCATTCACAGCAGTGTCTTGTTGGCTGACCGTTCAGTTTGTTGCTAAAATGAATTCACAGCTTCTGTTTGTTTTTTTGACAGGAAAGCAGCAATGAAGACGGCTGCGCAATGGTCGCTGCCAGTGCTGCTGTTGGGGCTTGTTGTGCTTGGCATCAATGGAAGACCCAATAAGGAGGAGTTTGGGCCACAGCCCTACCGAGCAGTCATGAGATTTCGCCACAAGGTATTGATTTTTTTTTCTTAGTTTTCTGTCCATAGCAACATGAATGTTATTTTGTTAGAAGCTCTGGTTGACAAAATGCTGAAACACTTCATTAGTCATCATCTCCCTGAACCACCCACCCCGTACACAAGGGGGTCCTCTTGAGCGAATCCATGAAATAAATGGTGAGCCAAAATGAAGATGAGCTGAAGAGGAGAGCTCGTCTTGACATTTAAAGTGAAGAAGTTATTGAATGCTTATTGAGTCAGTGGAACAGGTCAGCTCCCACACGCAGAACCTGCCACCTTCATTCAATGACTTTTGCTTCTTAAAGAGCTTTTCATTTCTTTTAGCTCTCTGGTTCAAATTGCTTTAAAGTTTATATTTTGTGACAACCATATCATATAGTAATGTGTTGCATCCAGAATGTATCAAAATGAAGTGTCAAAGGTCCAGGATTTTTTCTAAAGTAATTTGTGGTGTTTGAGTTCTCACAGAGGTTTTTTCAACTTCTACACCCAGTAAAGCCTAAAGTTTTTGATGTTTAGGGTCTGAGAGTTAATGGTATCTTTACTGGAGGTGGGAAAATGTTCTTTGACATAATAATTTAACCTTTTAACACCGGAGTTACAGTGTTGATGTGCTTTGATTTACTGTAACTTTTCAACTGTTAACAGAATAATTCCTGTAGATTCTGGAGGAATTACGTTGTCCGTGTTAACGGTTGAAAAGTTACAGTAAGTTAAAGATTTTGTGTTTAAGCATCACTGGTGCCGCCTCAGGTGTTTAAGGGTTAAACAGTCAAAGAACAACTTATGTGAAGGTATAAAGTGTGAGGATCAAGGGCGCCACAAATCTAAACCCCATGGAATGATTTAATGTCAAATGTCGGGATGTGGTGGACATGCAGTGCAGGCGTGTGTGTGTGTGTGTGTGTCTGGAGGGGGGGTCCATGAGATATCTGACATGGTCGGGAGAAATTCTGATGTGAAGAACCAATTCCGGGAGAGATGAGATCTTATTGTGGAAATCTGTAGGCTGGTTCGAGGTTTCAATCCAGAGAAGCTCACAGCTGATGCAGAGGTGTGTGTAGGGGGTGCGGGGGGGTAATCCAGTACATGGTCAGGGATGAAAAATGTTCCAAAATCCACAAGAACAAAAGGTTCACAGAGAGTTGAGGCAGAGAAGTCCAACAGGGTACTGGCACAGTCTGGCAGAGGAGCAGCTGAATAAAAAGGCAGGAGAACGGCTGAGAGGAATCAGCTCCAAAGCAAGGAGAGGAGGAAAAGAAGTAAGAACATGTCAAAAACATAGCAGACAAAGAAAAAAAAATGAACATTTTTGTTGTTGTAGTAATCCTCGTCTGAGCCCACATGCTTGTTTGAACCTCAGAGAACAAAGGCTGTTTGGGAATCAAGAAAACTGGGAATGTCTAAGTTTAAATCAAATATACACTCATGCTTGTCAATAAAAACACCACTTTAGAGAAGTAATCTTTAAGAGTCTTTAACGGTCAACTTCATCAACATGTTTCTGTTTTTACTGGAAGTTTAACACACATATCTGCTAAAATATTTTTTCTTCATGAAAAACATGTTTTTATCAAGAGGATGATTCTGCTGCCTATATTTGGAACAGAACAGAATAGAACTTTATTGAGGTAAATGACATTGTTACTATAGCTTTATTATAAGCAGTAGACAGATGATGAATCCACTAAAATACGCTGTGATCCTCAGTCCCACGCCGTGTGGGAGGGTCCAGCTGCTGGTGCACGTGTCTCGGGTGTTTTGGCTCTTTGGTGGCCCCCCGTCCATGTGTCGAGGGTCATCCCTGTGACCCATGAATCGGGGGTTGTGTTACACCTGAGCTAGAGGGACATTTGTTTGGCCAGTCTTCACACACAGACTCACCTGAACACACCTGCCTGCTCACCTCTGCACAATCACAGATGTTGATGTACCTGATATATGAGATATCTTTGTGTGTGTGGTGGGGGGTGCACACATCTGTGTAGAAGTTAGTTTGTATATGTAGTGTGTGCAGTTGTCAGTGTGGATCTGTGTGCAGGTTTGTGCAGACAATGGTTATATGTGCTTTTGTGTGATTGTGTGGATGTGGGTGCTTGTTTTCCTGAAAAGAAGTTATGTATGAGTTAGATAGCGTTGAGCCTCAAGCCATGTTTTAAGGTTTTGTTTCTCTGAACTCTCCCAACAATTTCTGTGTAGACTTGGATAATATAATAATAATAATAATAATAAAATATGTATGCCCTCTACTTTCACTTCAGTCTGTCTCTCCTACAGTTAATTCATCAGTTCCTGAAGTGAGTAGCATGTGTCCACTTTCTTATGAAAAAACTGTTCCTGAATATATTTACAACAAATTCTTGAAATTGTGATTATAAGATTTAACAGAGAAACAGGAATTGAGGTTGAGGCTTCTATGGATTTAAGATCAGGGGTTTGATTGTGATTGGCTGTGAAGAACGCGAGCTGTTGGCTCACAGGGAGGACTAATCAATGAGTGACGTGTGGAGTGAAGAATCAGAAACCCAGCGTATCTGAAGATCTCGTTGATCTTCCTTACTGAATTTGTGAATTTGTTTTCTTACATGCTGTGCTGCTGTCAGAAACAATGTGTGCCCAGATGTAGCAGCATCTGACTACTACTATTTGCTTGTCTACATGAATAACATTAATGTTTGAAATGTGCATAGAAATGTTTTTTAGCATGTACATATTAAAACAATTCATCCAGTAAGACGACAAAGGTGATTTCTGCCTGGAAGAAAAAGCGTTTTCATCTCTTGGTTACACAGCATCACTGTTCCATCCATCTTTTAAACGTTTTACATTTTTATATCACTCTTCTGAAGGACTTTGAAGAAGTGCGATGGAAGGTGTAATAATTTTTAAATGATTCCTTTTCTGTTGTTTTTTCTGCTTGGGGTCAGGTTGCTGGAGGCTTCGGGTCACCTCAGCTAGATGAGCAAATGTCTTCCTCCTTATTCTTATTTTGAGAAGAATCATAATACATTAAAAACAAACAAAAAAAGGCTTAGAGATATTCATCATCACTTAGCATTGAAAAGTATTTCATGAAGAAGGGAGTTACAATCAAACAAGGCAAGCTGAACGCTAAAAGTGGCCAGAAAATATAACTTTGGAAGTTTCAACTTCAAGCAAAATAGGAAGATTGATAGAGAATAGAATGATGCACTTTATAAAAGATATACCTCAATGTTTTTACTCCCTCCCACTTCTTCTTGAGGATCCATATGTTGTTCTTGTATGTGGTGGGCAGCCCACAGACACCAGGCCTTTATTGTTGTTGTTGTTCTTTTTAGGTTTTTATTGCAAGACAAATTATTTCGTCTCATAAATCTGACTTTGCAGTTTTGAAGGTAATCCAGATATGTGTGCACTTGTGTATGCTTGTGCGTGTGTGCTCAGGTGTGTGTGGCAACTAAGCAGGGTCAGACACAACCTCATAAGCCTCTGACCCCAATCAGCAGAAATCACTGAGCTCTAATGTTACACAAAAACTCTCCCAGTCCTTCAGAAAAATCCCAGTTGAGTTCTCCTCTTGAGGTCGTCTGCAGGCTGGAACTGAATTTTGTAACCTGAACAATGTGAAAAGTGTTTGGGAGCTTCTCAGTGAGATTCTAGTGAGATCTTCCTTCACCTCAGTGTGATCTATGACAGCCAAACAGAGACAGTGAATTGTGATTTGTCTAAAACCCTGCCAGGCTTTTATGAAAGGAAGGACAAAACACTTTTTTGTGAGCTGTTGGGCTTGACATCCTCTCTTATGTGAGGACAAACAAAATGGAGACGAATAAACTGTGCAAAGCCGTGTCCATCCAGCTTTGACTCGGCCACATGGCAAATCTAGATTAACAGGGATAAGCGGAGGCGCAGGGGGACAGAGGGAGGGGGTGTGCAAATTGGATAAAGAGGCAGGAAATGGAGAAAAAAATTCAAGACTGAACAGCGGGAAACATCTTGCTTCAACTGTCAGTCTGTTTTGTCCGTAATGGGACTGTTGTCAGTATTATTTCCATCCATTTCCTCCTCAGTTGGTGAGTTTTATCCATGAATCTCATTGTTGATCCTGAAAAGCTTCCATGTTGCAGCCTTTTATATTTGATCCCTGCACCGAGGCCTATTTGCACTCTCTGTTTCAACCAAACAGCAAAGCAGTTCCTACGGTAAAGTGGCCTTTGAGGCACATGGAAATAGAAATGTTTCTGACTCTTGTTGTTTCCTCAGGCTGAAGAAGATTTGTCCTTTCTCTTTCTAAACATTTGAAGTCATCACTGTGACAAGGAGCAAAATCATGAAAATCAAAATACAGTGAAAGAAAATTCTAGAAATGGGCATATCAAAGTTTTGTATTTCCGTAAAAGGACATACAAGTGAAAACAAATAAACACAAATATATTTGTTATTCCTGCAGAACAAAACTCAATATTCTGCGTTTGAGTTATGTTGACTACATTTACATTATTATAATCATTTTTAAGAACAATCTGAATTTGACCTTTTGCACATATCAACGTTGGTTAAGTGTTGTCATTGGTAAGCTCAGGCTGCTGCACCGCTGTTTGAAGGATGCAACAACCCTAATGCAGGGATAGCTGGACAAGCTGCTGGCTGTTTTTGGGTAAAAGGGCTAGCAGGTTTGAGTGTCCTTTTTTTCTACTTTTTTAGAATTTTAAATTCTTGATTCAAATAATGGCCGAAGAAATTCTCCCCCCAATAAGGGAGACAAAGATTTACAGAAGTTCAAACTCTTGAACACAAAAACTTTCTCAGACAAAATCACCAACTTGAAGACATAGTTTCTGCAGCACTGTTTGATTCCACAAAGAAGAAGCTATGAGTCCCTGAGGACCTTTAGTTTAAGATAACCTTTATTTGTCAGCGTCAGAACAATCAAACGAGTGTTGTAATATGTTGTTATTGACCTTTCAGTACACCCCATCAGGGGTCGCTACAGCGAATCGGCTTCCACTGATTCACAGGTGGTCTGGCAGAGTTTATTCTCTTCCTGATACAACCCTGTATTTTCTCTGGGCTAGGGATGTTGTGGGCTGGGGAACAGGACTGCTATCCTTACTGGAGCCGCAGATCATGATGTCAGACTTCTAAAATGATGTGGGACTTAAATGGTTTGACCAATCACAGAATTCAAATGTAATACCTCGTTTCAACCTGTTTTGGCTATATTTTCAAGAATTAAACAAGTTTATTTTAATTTGTCAAGAATTTTGCAAAGACAAACAGAGAGCACTTTTAAAGCCTCATTTATAGAAGTCAACAGACA
This sequence comes from Oryzias melastigma, assembly GCF_002922805.2. NCBI lineage: Eukaryota > Metazoa > Chordata > Actinopteri > Beloniformes > Adrianichthyidae > Oryzias > Oryzias melastigma. Next base: position 21,799,960 of record NC_050513.1, read on the forward strand.
AGAAAAAGTTGATTTAGGGTTTGGTTACCCTTCCTCCCACAGTGTTGGTTCGTCTTGTATGTTCTTCCCCAGTGCTCTCTAGTTAGCTTAAAGTGGCATAGCAGTAGCATAAATGGTCCTTCCTAAGGAGCCACACTGGATGAAGCTCATTGCACCCCTGGGAAACAAACCCAGGTTTCTTGCGCAGCAGTCCTACCCCCAGCTAACTGCTTCAGAGTCTCGTAATAATAAATGTTTTGAAAAAACTATAATTCACACTGAAGCCATGTCAGGACATATCAGGTTCATTAATATTAATTGTCATTTAGATTTTGATAACCTTTATAGTTCTGCATGAGAATTTGTGCAATACTAAAGAATAAAAAATAAGTAAAAACAGCACATTTCTCCTAACAGATGCATATTTTTTTTCGGTTAATTAGCTGTGATATAATTGTAGAGATGTTGTCCATCAGTCTCCTGACTCTGAAGGAAGTATGGGTTGACGTAAATGAAGTGGATGGTGATCTGCTTGACGAGAGATGTCTTTAGAGCTGTGAAGCTGCAGGCTGACTGGTTGGGGAGGAGGAGGAGGCTGCAGATGGATGGAGTGGAGTTGCACAGACTCATGGACAGAGATAGATGTGAACGGTTAGCCAGCCAGCTCATTCTGACGGGGGCAGAAGAAGCAGGTTGTACAGCTGGGGGCTCCGCTGTCCCCCCGAGTCTGAGGGCAGCAGTAACAGGCCTGCCAGTGGCTCTTGGGAAATCATTCTCTTTAAACAAATCAAGCGTAAACACTGGCTGCCATATGCAAATAAGCTTGTTTGACATCTCTCCTACCTGTGGTGCATTTCTAAATGTCACCCCCTCATGGGGATGTGGTGGGGGCAAGCAGCAACTCCTTCAGAGCCACTGGTGTTTTCTTTGCAGAATTGTATGGTTAGGTCAATGAAACATTCAGACATGTTATTGTAAAAATAGCTGGATTTTTTTGGATTCTTACCATGCAGGTCTCTGGAAAATTCTGACGCTTACAGCATGAGGATGAGAAGTGACTGTGATTCACATGTCAGAAGCACTTTAACTGTGAGAAGCAGAATGTGTAAAAGAATCCAGGAAATCACATTAAATGACTTTAAAGAATTCAGTTAAATAATTGTGCAGAAAATAACTATCACCCCAATACTTTGCAATATGACCCTGGTAGGTAATGACAGAGATCAAAGCTTTCCTGTAGTTGTCCTTCATAAATTGTAGCTGGTCTTTTGGTCCATTCCTCCATGCAGATCTTCTCAAGAGCTGTGATGTCTTGGAACTGTTGGTGGGAAACACAGACTTTCAACTTCCTCCACAGGTTCTCTGCTGAACTGAGGTCCAGAGACTGTCTAGAACGCTCCAGAACTTTGAAATGTTTTTTTTACAAAGCCAGGCTACATACTTAGGATCATTTTATACTCATCCTCAGTGCTCTTACTGATGGAAGGAGGTTTCTGCCTGGACATGGTTTAAGCTGGGGCACCTTTGGAGCTCTGCAGGATTTGTAGCTTGTAGATTGGCTTAATTGAACAATCTTAGGTTGTCCAGGTGTTCAGTAGAAGTAACGGGTTCACGATGAACAGAGTGTTTGCTTGTTTTTGAAACCAAATAATGATTTTCTGCACCAATATACACATAAATTATTTTTTTTAAATCATAAAATGTTGTTTTCTGGATTATTTTAGTTATATTCTGTTTCTTGCAGTTAAAGTATATCCATGATGAACATCAAAGACCTCCCATCTTTGTAGATGGAACAACTAGGAGAACCTTTGATTGACCTATATTGTAAAATGTTCCAGACAGGAAAAAAAACAGATAAAAAAACTATGCACTACATCTTAACCATATTTACATGAAATTGAATAAAATCAGAAACGTAGTTACAATCATGAGTTGTGATAGAGTTGGGGATTGTGGTGGCAGTATTTAGTTTCAGATGGTTCTGACAATGATACTTATGGTAAAACCTGACAACAGAAGAAAGGAAAGATCAAACACTCTCCTTCACACAGCAAAGGGGCATCAGTCTGTCACTGTGGCCCCCTTCCAGGGCAGACATGGACCTGCAGTGGCTGGGGTTTGTGCTCCAGCATGGAACCACAACCCCTCCTCCTCCCACTTTCCTGACTCACTGACTTCAAGGTCAGCACAGGACAGAGATGGACTTCTTGGTGTCATTTTTGTTCAGCTTCCTCTTCTTCCTCTCTGTGGTAAACTCCTGCTGTGATCCAAGCTGTACAGGACTGACCCCATCCAGAGCGTGGACCTCCTCAGCCTGCTTTGGGCCCTCCTGTACTGTCATTGTTAATGGTCCCGTCTAGTCTCTTATAAAAGTTCCTACCCAATGTTCTTACCCAGGATGTCGATGGATGAGGGAGCTGTAGACAGATGCCTGGGGAATTCCACCATCCTTGGAGGTGGATCTGTTCACACCACAAAGTCTGTCCACCAAGACCTGCGTCAGTCTTCTGTACTCCGTCCAGGTTGTCCGTGATGAGCTGGACGGCTGAAGAGCCATCAGAAAACATCTGCAGAAGACCGCCTTAAGTGTTGTTCCCTCAACAGACTTTCTGTTATATCAGATTACCTTTGTTTGAACAGTTTTCTGAACTGAAACTTGATTCATTTTGCATTCTTTTATCTCTATCTCCAAGCTTCAGTAAAATGAAAATAACATTATGAATCTGGGAATTACACTGTTGCTGATGTGGGTTTTATGTGGTCTGATGAGGGTTTGAATGGAGTTGGAAGGATCAGAGAAGTCATGAGACTGCCAAAGACCGAGTACATTTCCCCATTTAGAAGAAATCCTTTTGAATCTATGATACAACAAAAACTCAAGATGATCTATCATCCATTGTTAATTTTGTTTACATTTGTATTCATTACTCTCGTTAGTCTCATGTTTTTTCAATGATCACTGTAGCTTATCAGGATTAATATAGTTACCACTCCATTTTTCATAGCTGTATTCAAAATTGAAAATTATCTCTAAAAAAAACATCATTGTTGAAATGAATTTTACTTGGCATTTGGGACCATTGCTCATTATTGAACACAGGCCTGTTGCATTATGGATTCTTTCCATAACAATACCTGCTACTCGGCCTGATGGAAAGACAACCTGAAACTTCTGTACAAGAACAAGAGCACTGAGCTTTGCAGATTTCACTGGAGAAATCAAATATTTATGTCTTTTTTTCACATCCCTGGCAGCCTGAAAGCAGCCACTTCCAACTGTATTCATGAAAGTGTCTTTATATTTCTGCCCTGAACAGCCTGCATGCTCTAAATTCAGCTAAATGTCATGTGGAGTCACTCCTGTTTTCGGCCACTCACTCTTCTTTGGGTTCTTCTGTCATACCTTTGGGATTGACTTTACCTCTGCTGTTATTTTTGTGTCAGTTTGGAAGTAAGCCAAAGGAAGAAAACAAACATCAGTGAAATTAAACCTTTCTGACCTATTACAACAGGTTTACCTTGTTTTAAAACAAACCTGAAAGCTTATGTCCATTCATTCACTTTTGCAGAAATGCTGACTGATGCTTCTGTACATTTGCTCAGCTGTTTCTGTTCTCTTTCTATTATTGAACAAATTATGTATTTCCAACTTTTGGCTTGTTGTTAAAGAAGTAATCAGGAAATGAGTCTAGTCTGGTAGCAGACGATGCTGAAGCTCTTTGCTGTAACTGCTGAAGCGATTTAACCCTATAAAAAAAGAGTTGTCGCTGGCGACAGCTACCGTCACTAACATTCACGCTCTTAGAAGTATCGTAACTTTTCATTTACGTGATGCTGTAAAAAGAAACTTATTGCAACGATTTAAAGTCCCATTCAACTATATATATTTTTTGTAAATTGTAAAATTGTTCCCAGTAGTCTTTTGATTATGATTATGTAGTTTTCCGCCAAAATAAAAAATCTTTGTTGCTTTCTTAGACATTTTCTGCCCCGTGAGCCTGAAAGGGACAAAGCGGTTTAGAAAATGGGTGGATGGGTGGATGGATGGGTGGATGGATGGATGGGTGGATGGATGGATGGGCTGTTACCAACTGACGACCTGTGCAGGGTGTATCCTACCTACAGTTGGTCGGGTTAAGCTCTGGTAGTCCCGTGATCCCGAGAGGGTCAAAGAAGTTTAGAAAATGAATGGACGGATAGACACGAGCCCACTGGAAATTTAAATCTAGTTTGTAGGCGTTATTTTTGGCATGGATGTTGGCTGCGCTAATTTCCCAGCCTTCCTTTGTTTACGCTTGCTCCTGCTAGCTTGTAGCACCTCACAAGGCCAAGCTAAAATTAGCATGGAAATAAAATAAAGGAATAAATGATGAACAATATCCGAGCTATCCAGCTGCACAGTTTTAGCCAGATGGCAGCTCAGACGAGGAAAATGAAGATGATAATTGATCTGTTTGTCTGCAAGTGGATGCTTTAGAATGGGTGCATCACAAGCTTGAGCTTTTTCAAATCGTGGGTCTTCATTTGCATTTGATCCAACGGGATTTGAATAAGGAAATACTCAGAAACACAGTTTTTATCCTAAATGACTCCATACATGTCCTCCATCATGAGAGAATGCGGTAAGAGCATGTAAAAACACACAAAAAAATAACATTTTCCTTGTGTTGCATCTTGACTAAAAACGACAGTTCTTCATGTTAGAATCAGTTGGTTTATATGAAGTGCATGAACACTTCACTTTTATAAAGTCTTGCATATCAGCGTAAAGCAGCTTTTCCCTGCTTTAGAATCTGTTGGAATTACGTAATTCAAAGAACATCAACACTGGAGCTAAACCTCAGTAATTAAAGGGTTAAATTGCTGAAGTTATTTTCATAAATGCTGAAGGTATTTGCTTAAAGTGCTGAAGGTTTTAGCTTAAATTGCTCATTGGGATTGCTGAACATGATACAGTTGTTTGCTTAGCGCTTAAATTAATGAGGGATTTACTGTTTCCTGTTTCATGTTCGGTAAACTACTGAAGCAGTTAAAGCCATAGTCACATGTGCACAGGCAAGTTTGTTTCAGATTATGAACTCTAGGACAACACAACTCTCAGAGTAACATTCCATGAAACAAGAGGGATCCTATTAAATAACTTATTTACAACACCCCAAACAGCACAGAGACTAGCCTCCAAACTTCTGGTCCTAAATCATTTGGAGTGATGAGACTAGATTTGACTTTTTCAGTCCAGTTCTCTCTACGTACTATGTATGGAAGGTACCGAAGGGAAAATTTGCACTTTCCTGGTCGAAGGTTTCTGTTGTCATTGTGATTTAGAAAGTGGTAACACTGTTGTTTAACAGGTTAAACATTTAGTTTTGCCAACAGTAAGCACACATTTTGAAAGAGCACAATGTTTTTGAAAGAGTTGAACACTTTCTAATTCGTTCCAGTTGGGCTATAAGTGTCAAATTTTGCTTAATATTTAAAACCTACAAACACAATGGTAAAAAAAAGGACAACAGCAATCTCTTGATTTATACCAAAATTGTTGAAATAGCTGAAAGTCTGAAAGGGTTTATGCATGCCAATACATGTGTGAAGAGTTGCTGCAGAATCTCAATTGTGTTGATCCATTAAAGCAGGGGTCTCAAACTCAATTCAGCCGGGGGCCGCTGGAGGCGGAGTCTAGGTGAGGCTGGGCCGCATCAGGATTTCCACAAGAAAAGCACTGATAAAACATTACAGTGTTCTGAGATATCTTTATTTCTAACACAAAATAATGAATAAATAATGAACGACGTGTATAGATCTTTGTGTGTGTTGATATATATGTATAAAAAAATAAGGGGAGTTAATGTCCGTTTCTGAAATAGTTTATATTGAAGATTAAACTTAAGATATATTGCTAGGGGTTAGGATTGAAAATGTTTTTTAAACTTTTTCCTACTCCATTTCGAACTACATAATAGAGGTGTAATGTATTTATTTATAATTTATATAGAATTTTCTGTTGTTGTTCTCTTGTTTGTTTTACCAAGTATGAATGTGTTGTTCAAAATAAAAAGGACTAACTAACTAATAAAATAAATAAATACATTGAGGAGATTAATAAAAAACAAATACATTAATAATAATAATAATTAATAATAATAATGACCATACAGCAGATACAGACTAATGAAGAAACCACATATTGACTGACTAGAGAAAACTAATTATTTCATTCAGTTTCAAATGTCTATGAAAAGCGCCTCCTTCAGAGTGAGATATAGAAGCCCCGGTAACGAGAAAATCTTTGAAGGATTTCATATTTGGAGATTATTTTAGAACTCCTCACAATAAATAAATCTGATCTGTTTGTCTTCCATTCATTGGAGGTGTGGAGTGCTCGGGCGCGCCGGCTGCATCAGTGCGCATTCGGAAGCTGCTTTCCATCGGAGTTCTATTCAAACGCGCGTAGCAGAATATCGGACTTGTACTCGCGTTTACATGGACTGGAATGCACGCCGACACAGCCAGTGTGTGAACCTTAAAATTCACAGACATGCGCGCGCAGGTGCGAGCCAAGCTCAGGATCACATGGTTGACAGGCGGGAGCAGCGGATCGCCGCGCGGGCCGGCTACAGGTTGTGGAGCTCTGATTCAATAGGAACAGTCAGCACGTCAAAAAAAAACTATTCCTTGACATCATATGTGTATTAATTCTAAGAGAGACATCCACAGACGGAGCTGGTAGCTCCTCCTACACGCGGCGCGGCGACAGAAACACATTTTTTGACAAGCCGCCAGGAGCAAATTCCCCGAGCGTGGCACGAGAATTTATGACGCGAATTTATCGTACTTCATGGCTCCTCCTCCGCCCAGCTGATTGGAGGAACGAATGAATGAGTGAGGAGGCACTGGACAGCCCGTCGATGTCCCGCCTCCAGAGTCATATACCTCACTGTGATTGGTTCGTTCAGCTCTGCACACAACAACCGCACTAACAGTAATCTTTCATATGAAGACGCGGGAGTTTGAGACCCCTGCATTAAAGCATTCACACATTTACTGATCTGATGGGGATTCTTGAGATATCCTGATACAGAAAGGGTATTTTTGTTCTTGTCTCATTCAGTGTGTTGATTGCATGACTCAAATGAGTGTGTACCAAACAGACTCCTCATTACAGGAGCACAGTTGCCGTTGAAAGATTAAACTACTTCACATACCGTAATAGTTGAGTCAGAGTAATATTACCTGGTCTGCTTGCATTGACAGAACAAGTTCATTGGCTGAGGAGAAAAACAATGAAATGTTCTTAATGGACCAGTTATTTTCTGGCATAAGATGGAAATGTCAAAGATTTAGCTTGGTGAAAATAATCTTAAGTTGGTTTAGGTGTCACCCTGTGCTCTTTTTCTGCCTGACCTGTATTTCTGTCTTCTTCTTCCACCAGGAAAAGATCCCACAAAGCCTGAAAACAACAGGTAAGTTTGTTTCTTCTTTTTCATCATCATCTTCAAACATGGAGTTTAACTTAAACTCCCAATGGAGGTTTTTTAACGTTCTGAATTTGTTTAAACCTTTGAATTTTCTTTCTGAATTTTTTATTTTAACCTTTGGTTTTAAAACAGCAAAATGTTATGTTCTGAAATATTATTTTCTATTTTGAATATTTAGTGTTTTCAATTCCTGACTTTTTATTCTTTTGCATGTTTGTGACACAAAATGTTTCTGATCATCAAACACATTTTAATATTAGTCAAAGATAACACAAGTAAACACAAAATGCAGTTTTTAAATGAATGTTTTTATTATTTAGGGAGAAAAAAAATCCAAACCCACATAGCCCTGTATGAAAAAGTGATTGCCCCCCTTGTTAAAAAACAACTTAACTGTGGTTTATCACACCTGAGTTCAATTTCTGTAGCCACCACCAGGCCTGATTACTGCCACACCTGTTTCAATCAAGAAATCACTTAAACAGAAGCTACCTGACACCGAGAAGTAGACCAAAAGCACGTCAAAAGCTAGACATCATGCCAAGATCCAAAGAAATTCAGGAAGAAATGAGAACAAAAATAATTTAGATCTATCAGTCTGGTAAATGTTATAAAGCCATTTCCAAAGCTTTGGGACTCCAGCGACCCACAGTGAGAGCCATAACCCACAAATGGCAAAAACATGGAACAGTGGTGAACCTTCCCAGGAGTGACCGGCCGCCCAAAATTACCCCAAGAGCGCAGAGACAACTCATCCGAGAGGTCACAAAAGATCCCAGGGCAACATCCTCTGAGTGAGAGTGATTCCTGCTGGGTCGTCTTTCCTCCTGGTCGTGGACTGCACTTCTGCTTCATCTTGACTATGGACTTCATC